>NC_059258.1:1965070-1980070 GCF_017591435.1 Portunus trituberculatus
ACAAAAAAAGGCGTTATTTCCAAGGTTTAGTTGTCGACAGAGAATTTTAACCCAAGACAGACACCAGTTTCTCTTCCTACGACGCTTCCAAACTTTCTCTGCTTCGCTTCTATGCTCAAACTTCACTCCTCTTGGTTCGAACTTTCCCGCTCGAGACTCGCTGCTTCACTTCCACTCACCTCATGAACCGAGCGAGGAAAACAACGCAAAACAAACAAGAAAATTATAATAAGCTAATGTTTTGCTTTTTTTCTGCTTTTTTCGTTGTTAATCAGTCAAGTGCTTGCTGCAAAGTAGGAGTGAGGGAGCAATTTGGTGTTTCAAGTATGGTGAATTAATGTTTCGTTCTATTCTGCAGTAGTAGTAGTAGTAGTAGTAGTAGTAGTAGTAGTAGTAGTAGTAGTAGTAGTAGTAGTAGTAGTAGTAGTAGTAGTAGCAGACGCAGCACCGGGAGAATCATTACTACTACTACTTTTATTAATGCTATTACTACTACTACTACTACTACTACTATTACTACTACTACTACTACTACTACTACTACTACTACTACTACTACTACTGCTACTACTACGTTAACGCCAGAAGGGAAATCAAGCTTCACATTGCACTCTGCACAATATTACGTAACTAGAAACGTTACGAAGAAAGGTTAGATAACATTAATTAGCTTCATACATCAAGAGAGAGAGAGAGAGAGAGAGAGAGAGAGAGAGAGAGAGAGAGAGAGAGAGAGAGAGAAAGGTATACTGGCCAAGGAAATAAGGAAAAATATAAAAGAAAGAAAACAATAGATATGGGGAAAAACGAGAGTAATCAGAACTTTTAGAGGGAAAACAAAGGAAAAAGGAAAACAAAGAAAAGAATCCGAAAGAAAATGGAAAATGTTAACCTTAGAAAACTACTAATGAAAAGAAAACAACAACACAAAATTTTCCTTTCTCCCACACCAAGTTAATCAGGAAAAGCTCAACAGACACACACACACACACACACACACACACACACACACACACACACACACACACACACACACACACACACACTAGAAAAAAAAGAAAAATTATAGTTCTCTTCTTTTTTCTCCTCTTTCGTTCTCCACCTCCCTCTTTTCTTCTCTCTTCTCTTCTTCTCTTTTCTTCTCGCTCACTTTCGCTCATTCTCCTAAAATTTATGCCACGATAAGCTAAGAATTATGATCCCTCAAGGCGTGTGTCTAAGAGCGCGGCCAAGGACTAGGAATGTGTGGCGCCTCCTCCTCCTCCTCCTCCTCCTCCTCCTCCTCCTCCTCTTCCTCTTCTTCGGGTATACAAAAGACACAAACGATGCAAAATGACGTTATTGTTGCAAGTTCACGTGTTTGTTATTGCATTTTTTTTCAAAGGGTTTCGTTCTCTCTCTCTCTCTCTCTCTCTCTCTCTCTCTCTCTCTCTCTCTCTCTCTCTCTCTCTCTCTCTCTTATATCATCCTTACTCTTTCCTCTCTCACTGTGTTTATTCTTTTTTCTCTCCAGCTTCCTCTCGTAACCTCCTCTGTGTGTGTGTGTGTGTGTGTGTGTGTGTGTGTGTGTGTGTGTGTGTGTGTGTGTGTGTGAAGCCATTATTACCCAACATAGGATCTGTCTCATATATCTCTTTGTTATTTATATAAGCAATATTCTTATTCCCCAACTGTGGTGAACCTTATAGTACTGCCCACGTCTCTCTCTCTCTCTCTCTCTCTCTCTCTCTCTCTCTCTCTCTCTCTCTCTCTCTCTCTGAATACATTTTTTTTTCCTATTTTTCTTTCATTTCTCTCAAAGTTGTGTGTTATTTTTTTCTTTAGGTCTTGTTTGTGTTTGTTTTGCTTACTTCTCTCCACCTGTGTGTTTGTCTTTACGTGTCTGTCTGTCTGTCTGTTTGTTTATCTATCTATCACAATCAGTATTACCTCCCTGCTCCCCTTTCCCCTCTCTCTCTCTCTCTCTCTCTCTCTCTCTCTCTCTCTCTCTCTCTCTCTCTCTCTCTCTCTCTCTCTCTTAGTCTTTGTGTGTATGTTTGTTTATATCCCAACTCTCTCTCCCTCCTGTCTTGTCTGTCTGTACATCTGTCTCTTATTTATACGCCTATCTGTCTTCCTGTCTGTCTGTGTGTCTGTGGAGGGGAGAAATGAATGAGAGGAAGAAAAGGAGGAACAGAATTTACTATCTCTCTCTCTCTCTCTCTCTCTCTCTCTCTCTCTCTCTCTCTCTCATCCATTGTCCCTTGGCGGTCATTCACCACTCCTTCCCTTCATTTATTCATCTCACTGCCCTGGAAGAAGCGCCCATGCATCATTCACTGCCTCGGAGAAGTGTATGCGATCACAGCTTCTTGAATAATGAATAGTGACCACCACCACCACTACCACCACCACCACTACTACCACCATCACCATCACCATCACGGAAATTAGGTAACTGTCTTTCATTTTTATGTGTGTGTGTGTGTGTGTGTGTGTGTGTGTGTGTGTGTGTGTGTGTGTGTGTGTGTGTGTGTGTGTGTGTGTGTGTGTGTTTTATTAGTGCAATTTGCCAGCATTGTTTTCTTATCTTGTCAATAAAATGTGGACGATCAAGTTGTTACGAGAGAGAGAGAGAGAGAGAGAGAGAGAGAGAGAGAGAGAGAGAGAGAGAGAGAGAGAGAGAGAGAGAGAGAGAGAGAGAGAGAGAGTCAGTAACATTATTTTCATCATCACTATCACCTTTATTATTCCCACCACCACTGTCATCACCATCATCACCATCAGGGCGCTAAGACCCCGTAGAGCACCACATAGTGAGAATAACAGAATAATCTAATTGTAATCCTTAATTGTAATCCCTGAGTGTAATCCCCCCCATTAACATAATCCAGGTAAAACAACAACGCTCTTACCATCAAATTACAGGTAAACTTTCATTAAATTACAGGTAAACTTTCACACTCACGCCATAAAGTAAAAGAAGAATTAATACGTGAAAAACGAGGCTGAAAAATTACATGTAAACTTTCATTAAATTACAGGTAAACTTTCATTAAATTACAGGTAAACTTTCATTAAATTACAGGTAAACTTTCACACTCACGCCATAATCTAAAAGGAAAATTAATAGGTTGTGAAAAACGAGGCTGAATTTCAATTATTTATCGTTTTTCAGTTGTAAAGGGGACTGGTCGAGGCTACAGAATAAAAAAATGGAAAAATCTATATAAAAAAAAAATGTCTCCTTTTGATTACCGTCCCCCAAAAAAAAAAAAAAAGTTGATCTGGAAATCTATTTTAATTCACTGATTTCATCACCTAGAAATTAATGAATATATTTTCCATATGGAGCGAAAATATGTAACATAATGACTGGAAAATTAGAAAATTAGAAACAAGATTGCTCACAGCCATCCACTTCATGACCAGATGAAAATTATTACGGTTTTTTTTTTATAATTACAAATGTTATAATTATTCGCCAGTGAGGAAAGAAGGATGTGAATATTAGAACAATAAATGAATAAATGAATAATGATACTTGTAAGGTTCTTCATGATCAAAATCCTTCAAATTCTAATAAACTTTTGTCCAATTATGAATATGTAACAAATTCACGAGGCGGGAAACAAATACATCAATCCACACAAAAATAAAAGATAATTCGCAAGTTTTTTCATGAGCAAATCCTTGTAATTTATTTTTTTTAATTACTAATACATTATAATTACATACGAGTGAGAAAAGAATTACATAAGCATTGCAAAAAGAATCGGCTTTACATGTAATTAGCACTTTTCTTTACTTTTTTTTATTTTTTTATTTACAAGACTGAAAAAAATATAAGTTTGACAATCAGACGAACAGACAGACAGACTTACACAGACACACAGACAGACAGACACTAACATCAATCAATTACAAAAAATATAGATAACTCGCAAGTTTTTCCATGAGCAAATCCTTGTAATTTATCTTTAATTACTAATACATGATAATTACATGAGTGAAAAAATAATTACATAAGCATTACAAAAAAAAATCGGCTTCACATGTAATTAGCACTTTTCTTTACTTTTTTTAATATTTTTTATTTACAAGACCAAAACAAACAGACAGACACACACACACAGACACACAGACAGACAGATACTAACATTAATCCATCACAAACGCAACTGTAATTCGCAAGTTTCTTCATGAGTAAATATTTTTAATCCAAATACTATCTCTAGTTACTAATACATGGTAATTACATACGAGTGAGAAAATAATTACATAAGAATTACAAAAAGAATCGGCTTCATATGTAATTAAATCTTTTCTTTCTTTTTTTTTTTTACAAGACAAAAAATTGAGAAGCTTGACAAACAGACGAACAGACAGACGGACATACACAGACACACAGACAGACAGACACTAACATCAATCCATTACAAAAACAACGGTAATTCGCAAGTTTCTTCATGAGCAAATATTTTTAATCCAAATATTTTTTTTCTAATTATTAATACATAATAATTATCTACATGTGAGGAAAGGATTACACAAACATTAAAAAAATCAGGTAATTAACACTTTTCTTTGCATTCTTTACTTTTATTGTTTACAAGACAATAAAAAATAAGAGAAACTTGACGAACAGACGAACAGACAGATGAACAGATAGACACACAGACAGACAGACACTAACGAAGAGCACACCCCAGTAAGTGGCAGTGGAAAGAATAGGAAAATATTGTTAAACGTTCTTCCTTCGCTTGTTTCTCGATAATTGTCGCAACTGTTTCCCTTCCCTCCTGATGGCGGGAAACAGATTAATACCGCCATACCGCCACCTTTCCCTCCTTTTCCAATACGTCGCCTTAAACTATAGTGACATATTATATTTTTACATTAAACCTGAAATTTGTACTGTTCCTTCATCAGCCATTTTAAATCCATGTCTTAAACTATGCTGATAATTTCTTTTATATTAAACCTAATATTTATAACCTTCCTTATACAGCCATTTTGAAACCCTGTCTTAACTCTTTCTTCATTCCACGGCTTCTCTGCACATGACTTTCTATACTTCCTTTTATCTTTATTCTGTCCGCCTCCCTAATGCAAAAATAAACTAACAGTCTCAATCATTTATCTCTTTTTTTTTTTTTTAAACTATACTGACATCCTACATATTTTACATTAAACCTGAAATTCGTAACCTTCCTTCAGTCATTTTGAATTCTTGCTCTAAACTATACTGACATCGTGCATTTTTTACATTAATCTTGATATTTGCAACTTTCCTTCAGCCATTTTCAATCCCTGTCTTAAACTATACTGATATTTTATAGTTTTTTTTTTACAATAATCCTGATATTTTTACCGTTCCTTCATCAGCCATTTTCAATCCTTGTCTTAAATTATACTGATGTCTTATCTTTTTCTCTACATTAACCCTTCAATACCATGACAATTTTTCCTATCTATTTCACTTACTATTTGGTGATTCTATACAGCTTCAGAAACGTATGTGGAGATTTAAATAGTGAAGACTGTGGCCATTAATCTTCTGACTTCAGTAGATCCTTCCTAATGTAAATAAAATCGTGTAATCACACCCAAAACTCATGGTAAAAATGCGTGCCAATACTGAAGGAGTTAAACCTGACATTTACACCGTTCTTTCATCAAGTTTTTTAATCCATGTCTTAAAATCCTTCGTTAATTAAGGGAAATAATATAAAACTCAAATAATTTATAGTAAAAAGTATATAACGCATCGACTGTTCTAGACCTTATCTATAGAGGGAGGCGGTGGCGTAGTGGATAAGGTAGTGAGCGTGGGATCGGGCAGACGTCCACGCAAATAGTTCGAATCCCACCACATACCGCTTTGAAGCTATGCCATTTGTCAAGTGGTTTGAAGTTAGCTACATGTCACCATGATACCCAGGTTCTATGTAGTTACACTAAAGTTGCGTCTGGGTGGTGATATGAGTCCCTAATATGGGTATCACTATAAATAAAATTGCCTGCGTAACCAATGGGCGGAAGATGAACAGCGCTTCTCACATATACTCTTCAAGTATGCCTACAGGCGCTATATTCCATGACGTAAAAAAAAAAAAAAAGGATAATCACGTAGAAGAAATAAAGAATAAAAAGTACAGAATATTAACGTACTATTATGTAGGTTAGCCACGTCAAATATCACACACAGAAAAAAAAATATATAAGAATTAATACACCATACATTAACCCTTCAGTACCGGGCCGCATTTTGACTTTTGAGTTTTGGGTGTGATTAGACGATTTTATTGACATTAGAAGGGTCTATGGATGTCAGAAGATTAATGGACAGTCTTCACTACTTTAATACCTCACAAAAGTTTCTGAAGCTGTAAAAAATCACTAAATAGTAAGCAAAATGAATAGGAAAGTGCGTCATGGTACTGAGGAGATTTAAAATACATAAATCATCGTATACATTAACTACATGAATAAAAACTAAATAAAAATGAAGAAATAATGAAAGAAATCAACATCATACGAATCAAAAATACATGAAATCTTCTTATTAACGAAACAGAATAATTTGAACTAGTAATTTGCACGCTCAGAGGCTCAAAGGTTCAGACAGCTCGAGGCCTCACCACCTCAGTGCTCAGTGTTGCATGTGAAGCTTCGGAAATTATGAATCATTGAATCAATAGCCGCCTGTCTCTCCCCTTTCGAGATGACCGCGACAAAAACTCCTCCATCCATCTCTGTCTTTCCCTCTCTCTCTCCCTCCCTCCAATTCCCTCCTCTTTTCTCTCCCTCCTTCCACAATTGCTCTCTCTCCCTCCCTCTTTTCCTCCCTTCTTCATTCCTCCCTCTTACCTTTCATCCCCTTCTTTCTCCCTTCTCTCTCCCTCCATTCCCCCTCCAATCCCTTCTCTTTCTCTCCCTCACTTCCGTAATTCCCCTCTCTCTCCCTCCCTCCTTTCCTTCCACTACCTCCTAATTCCTCCTTCTTACCTTCCTTCCCCTTCTTTCTTCCTCCTCCTCACTCCCTCCCTTCTCCTTCTCTCTTCCCTCCAAAGACTCCTCCTTCACTTTGGCAAATTGTCCAGGAATGAATCTTTCACTGTCCACCTCTCATTCATCATAAATTTCACTCATATTGCTCGGAAAAAAAACAATATATCCATCATAAATTTTACTCTTTTATTAGCAAGAAAAGAAATGAGTGGTAAATTAAATTCGTTTATTGATTGAAAGAAAGCTACACTATTTTTTCACTACTGTAATTGTGAGAAAGCTTAATTTTCACCTTGCATCTGAAAATATGAAAGGAGGGGAATGAGAATAGTAAGTAAATGGATGAATAGATGAAAGGAAAGAGAAAACAATATAATGAATTCACTAAATGAAACAAAGACATCATTTTTCATACCAAAGAACAACAAAACCAATAATTTTCTCCTTTATCACACAAAAAAACCAACAAATTTAATCCCAGCGCAGTCAAGGTAACACAAAAACCACACCACCACCCTTACCACCAACACAAATGAATAACAAACACCCTGGACACTTTATGGCAACTCACGCATGTATAAGGAACATCCATGCCTGGCGTAACATTATTCATACAACCTTGTGCAACATTAAGGTTATTCATCAAAATAATATCCCCGAGAAGGCCACCATTACCCTGGGAACCAATCAACGCACGGCTTTATCCTATTCTTTATGACGTCATGCCTGTCTTGCGTCCGGGAGCCAATCATATCGCTGGATCCTCGTGACGTCATTGGTGTCACTCCCGCAGAAGCCAGAAATTTTTGCGCCAATATTTATTACGGTTAATGGCGCCTCAATATCAGAAATGAACGGAAAATGATAAGTCACTTTTATTCCGGATGCGATTGACCGATACCTCAAGATAGATTTTGAAGGATAAGCCAAAATAGAAAATAAAAATAAAAAGAGACAAAAAAAAAACAGGAAGGGTGAACAAGTAAGAGACGAGTGAATGTGGGGAAAGAAGTGATAAACCAGACAGAAAAGAAAACGTGAAATAAAAACACAGGATAGAAAATAAATAAGAGAAAAAATTGAATAGAGCAATAGAATAAAAAGAGACTTAGAATTACTCAAAAGAACTTAGAGCATATACGAAAACTAGAAAGAAAAAACACGAGACAAAAATAAAAATAAAGCTATGACCATATAACATTGCAAACCCCAGAAAAAAAAAAAATAAATAGAATAGAATAAACCAAAATAACACGTTACAATATGGAGAGACAAAATTACCCTAAAAACTTAGAACTTAGAACGTATAGCAAAATTAGAAAAAAAACACGAAAAAACCAATAAAAAATAAAAAGAAAATCCAGGAAGTAGATTTTAGCACGGGACAAAAAAAAATAAATAAATAAATAAAATAAATAAATAAATAAAACTATGAATATATACCATTACATAAACCCAGAAAGAACACTGAACATTTTAGCACAAGACAAAAAATAGATAAATAAATTAGACTATAACCATATACCATTGCAAAATCCAGAAAGTATACTGCACATTTTAGACAACGTACCATGGAAAGCCCACAGACGAGACACAGAACTGCATGACCCAGAGTTACGAAGCCCACAAGGAAGATTCACCAAACCAGAACCTTTACATGAAAATAATCCCATAAAAAAAGGCTATGTACAGATTCCAACTCCTTTTAAAATACTCCAACTCCTTTTAAAATACATGTTATTTTAATGTTTTTTTTTTTGTTGTTCTTTAAATTTATCTGTTCTTTTTTGTTGTTTTTTTTCTTTTTAACTCGTGTTCTTTTTAAAAATTATGTGTTCTTTTTTTTAATCTATTTATTCTCTTCTTTAAATCAATATTTCTTTCACTTTCTTTCAATCTGTATTCTTTAAATCTATTCTTTTTTTTCAATCATTGTGTTCTTTTAGTGCGAGTTTTCTTTTAATCCATCATTTTTTTTTTCTTTTTATGCAGGGAAGAGGCCAGTCAAGGGCAAAAAAAAAAAAAAAAAAAAAACAATAAAAAGCCCATTTGAGTGCTGGCTCTCTAAAAAGTGGAAAAGCGTTAACCAGAATTAGGAAGCAAATCAGTTCCCCTTGTAATTTGTGTGTTCTTTCAATCTTTGTGTTCTTGCAATCTTTGTGTTCTCTCAATCTTTGTGTTCTTCTTTTAACCTGTGTGTTCTTGTAATCTTTGTGCTATCAACCTATGTGTTCTTTTAATCTGTGTTCTTGTAATCTTTGTGTTCTTTTAATCCTTGTGTTCTCTTTATAAATGTTGTGTTCTCTTTGTAATCTTTGTGTTGTTCCTTTAATCGATGTGTTTTCTTTGTTATCTCTGTATCTTTTCACGTGTATCCTTCTCTCTCTCTTCCTGATGCGAATGACGATGAAGAAGTAACGATAACGTGAAGTAAGACGAAGGAAAACGATTACCCTTACAAATCTAAAGTCGATATTGGCAAGACTGGTCACGGTGATTCTCTCTCTCTCTCTCTCTCTCTCTCTCTCTCTCTCTCTCTCTCTCTCTCTCTGGGTCTATGTGTGAAGGTTCATCTGATAAGCCTAGAGTGACGTTTTGACATGAATAATTGCAAGAAAAGGGAGAAAATGTCAATAATGATGATAATGAGAACAAGATCTAAGCTAAAATAATCACCAGGTAGAGCAAAAAATCACCAGGTACTAAAAAAAGTCACCAGGTACTTAAAAATAACCCGGTACTAGAAATATCACCAGGTACAAAAAAAAATCACCAGGTATTAACCAAAAACTCTGAAAAATAACACGATAAGGAATCCAGAATCTCACCAAAACGCCCTCCTCTGACACTCCCTGCTCTTAATCCCCCAATTTGTTTGTTTACCCTCTTGGTGACGACCCGGCGCCCCTCAGCGGTCACCACCACCCGTGAGGAGGCGCACAAAGGCCCTGTCGTGGTGATTGACGATTCCACGGACATCACCAGTCACTACGTCCACGGAATAAGCCTACCCAGCAAAATGAATAGGTCTATGGGGTTCCTTGAGGAGGTGGTGGTGATGGTGGTGGTGGTGGTGGAGGGAATAGAAGATTTGGAGGGAAAAAGGAGGAGGAGGAGGAGGAGGAGGAGGAGGAGGAGGAGGAGGAGGAGGAGGAGGAGGAGGAGTGGTGGTGGTGGAGGAAGAAGGAGAAGGGAAAGATGATGATGATTAAAAGATAGAAGCAAAAATGAAAAAGGAAATCAAGATGAAAAGTTTAAATGCAGGATGGGAATAGAAGGATTAAGATTAGAAATACGAGGAAGAGGAGGAGGAAGAGGAGGAGGAGGAGAAGGAGGAGCAGAAGGAGAAGGAGGAGAAGGAGGAGGAAGAGGAGAAGGAGGACGAAGAAGAAGAGGAGGAGGAAGAGGAGGAAATGAAAACTGAAATACACAGAAATACTAGTGCTTGCAAAACTTGAATAAGAGAACAGGATTGAATCAAGTAAATAACATGATACAATACAGAAAAGAACATGATGGAACACAGCAATAATGTAGAATGGAGGAGAAGAGGAGGAAGAGGAGGAGGAGAAAGAGAATGAGAAGGAGAAGGAGGAGGAGGAGGAGGAGGAAGGAAGGAAGGAGGAATATTCGTGGAAAGAAGAGATGGATAAGAGGAACGAATGAGAAGAAAACCTTTTTAAAAACCCGTGTGACTGAAACAAGAATCTTTTATAAATAGAAGCAATGTTGCCACTATTTTCAAAGGCCACAGAGATGATTAGCTCCGTTTTTAAGACTATTTTTGCTGTTGATAACGTAGAAATAGTCTTAATCTGTCACTAGAACTATCAAACCACCATTAAAAAACCCAAGAAACTGAAACTAGAGTCTTTAAAAAAATAGAGGTGATGTGGACAATATTTTTAAACGCCACAGAAATAACCAGCTCTCTCTCTCTCTCTCTCTCTCTCTCTCTCTCTCTCTCTCTCTTGCCTGCAATACCCGGCTCATTCACAGCATAAATCAACGTCTTTACGAAAATATATTAGCTTCCTGCAGGTAAATAAACGTAATTCCCTTTCTTAAAAATTCTAATTCCCAGATGAATTTTCTGTGTGTGTGTGTGTGTGTGTGTGTGTGTGTGTGTGTGTGTGTGTGTGTGTGTGTGTGTGTGTGTGTGTGTGTGTGTGTGTGAATGATAAATACACTTGATCAATCTTTTTTGTTTGTTGGTTCATTTAGATTCATTGTTCTTACTACCACTACTGTTATTGCTACTACTACTACTACTACTACTACTACTACTACTACTACTACTACTACTACTATTACTACTACTACTACTATAATTACTATTACTACTGCTGCTGCTGCTGCTACTACTCCTATTACTACTACTACTACTACTACTACTACTACTACAACAACTACTATTACCACCACCACCACTACCACTACTATTACTACTACTATTACCACCACCACCACCACCACCACCACCACCACAACAACGATACAATCCAAAAAACCATCAATACACAAACACACCCTCATTTACAACTCACCCCTTTCTCCTTCCCTTCTTCCCACTTCGCCTCTCACCCCACACACTCCAATACACACCTCCAATACTACGGAGAGCTTGAGTAACGAGGGCACGGCTTGGGGTGACGGCAGACTTGTCACCCCGCCACCCAGCCACCCAGCCACCCCGCCCAGTCACCCCGCCACCTTGAGTCCGTGCGTGGAGGAAGCGAAATACTGAGAATACAACTAGACTTTGAATATTCGACAGATGCCTCGCTTCAGTATTCTTGGCAGCGTCGCCTTGGCTGCCTCGCCTTGCCTGCTTCAAGATGGGTGAGCGAGAGCGAGAGAGAGAGAGAGAGAGAGAGAGAGAGAGAGAGAGAGAGAGAGAGAGAGAGAGAGAAAATTAAAAACACTACCATCTATATATCTGAAAAAATAACATCAAAACAAACTTAAACTTGACTAAACCACTAGAAAGAGAGAGAGAGAGAGAGAGAGAGAGAGAGAGAGAGAGAGAGAGAGAGAGAGAGAGAGAGAGAGAGAGAGAGAGGAAACACCAAATTTAACAAGATCTCAATAGCGGTGGAGGTAAGTGTGTCAGTAGCAGCGCATTAAGAGTCATTTTAGCACTACTTACACGTGTGGCACTAAACGTTACGAAGGCTGGGGGCATTGGGAAATTAAACCTGTATGTTGCTAGGCAGGGAGGAGGGGGGCGGTAGGGGGCGTTGCGGGACGGGGAGGGAGGAAGGGAGGAGGGCAGGGAGAGGCAGAGGGAGGTTGTGAGGCAGAGTAGAACATCGGTAATAGTGAAATCCTTTAAATAATTATTGGAATCTCTTATCTTGAACGTTGATCTTATCTCGACCTATTGAATCCTTAGCCAGTATTCTAAAACGCGTTGCTCTTTCACCATCACTGATTTCCAAAGGCTTTAGTTGATGTTCATGTTTTTAAGGGTATTTTTTATGATTTTGGTGATTGAATGGCAAAATTTCTAGTGTATTTAGAGAAACTGTCTTGAAAACCTATCTAGTTGTCTCTGTGGCCTTGGAAATCTCTCGTGGTGAGATAACAAAAGGAAAGAATAACAAGATAAGGAGAAAAAGGAAACAAAGAGAGCAGAACGAATGACGAGAGCAGAAAAGAAAAAAAGGATAAAAATTAAACAAGGTAAAAACTAAGAAAGGAATAGCGGGAAAAGGATTAAAAGCGAAACAAAGAGGAAAAGAACGAATGACGAGGAAAGAAAGGAAAAGAGAAAAAAAAAACTCACGATAAAAGGTTAAAAGTAAGAAAAACTAACGGGAAAAAGGAAAAAAAAAAGTTGAACAAAGAGGAACAGAACCAATGACCTGAGAAGAGAAGAAAGAAAAGAAAAAGAGAAAACAAGATAAAAGATATAAAAGTAAGAAAAGAAAAAAAAAAAAACACGATAAGAGACAAAAAAGTAGGAAAAGAATAATGAGAAAAGAAAAAAAAGAAACAGAGGGAAACAAGAAATGACAAGATGAAAGGAAAGGAAAATAAAGAAAAAGGAAAGAAAAGAAAATGTAAGAAAAGAAAAAGGAAAAGGAAAAAAAGTAGAAACAAAGAAAGGGAAAAAGAAAAACATGATTAAAAGATGAAAAAGCAAACAGGAAAAGAAAAAGATAATGAAAAACACAAAACACAGAGGAACAGAACGAATGGCAAGAGGAAACGAAAAGAAAGGAAAAACAAAGAAAAAAAAAACGACGATAAGCGAAAAATAATGGAAAACTCTAAATCACCAAAGATAAAAGAACATTAAGATAAGGAAAAAAAAAAAAACATCTCATTTTTCCTCATCATTTTCACAGCTCATAAGGCTCATTTTACATTAATATTCCCTTATCTCCTATCTAAGTCTCCTATATACCCCCTTTATCACCCCCGACACCCCACAAAAAATAGGAAAAAAGGGGAAATTCTTATCTATAGTCATTCATGCTCATCTTTCTGTCCCAGTTCATATTTCTTCTTATCTTTCGATTTTGTGTTTGTGTTGTGTTTCGTTTGTGTCTCTGAGTTTCGTCTTTGTGTATCTATTTGTGTATTTTTTTTTTTGTGCTTTTGTGGTCAGGATGGGTGTTTTGTTTTTCTTTCTCTGTCTCTCTGTCCTTGTGTCTCTCTCTCTCTCTCTCTCTCTCTCTCTCTCTCTCTTTAGATAGATAGATAGATAGAGATATATAAATACATACATACATAGATACATACATAAATAGATGAATAGATAGCCAGATGAATAGATAGATAGATAGTTCTCTCTCTCTCTCTCTCTCTCTCTCTCTCTCTCTCTCTCTCTCTCTCTCTCTCTCTCTCTCTCTCTCTCTCTCTCTCTCCTTATAAAGTTCTAACTCTGAGCACTCATTAATTCATTCTTTCTTTCTCCTTGTCGTGTATCTCTCTCTCTCTCTCTCTCTCTCTCTCTCTCTCTCTCTCCGGATGCTCCTAAAAAGAGGACGTGACCCAGAGATGCAGCAAAAGTGGCCCTGGCTTGAACGTGACTCCTGAAAGGTAACAAAAATAATTAATGAGGAAGCAACGCCATTATGCCACGTTCGGGCGCCCAGACACTGGCTTCGTACTGACGGTGGTGGTGGTGGTGGTGGTATTCTTTCTTTTATTTTTAGTGGGTGTTGTGGTTTGGTGTAGTAGTGGTAGTAGTGGTGGTAGTAGTGGTAGTGATAGTGGTAGCAGTGGTGGTAGTGGTAGTGGTGGTGGTATTGGTGGTGGTGGTAGTAGTAGTAGTAGTAGTAGTAGTAGTAGTAGTAGTAGTAGTAGTAATAGTTGTAGTAGTTGTAACATTTAAACTTTTTCTTGTAGTTTAGGTTCTTTTCCTCCTCCTTTTCTCCTTCCCCTCTTCCTCTTCCTTCTCCTCTTCCTCCTCCTTCTCCTCTTCCTCTTCCTACTCCTCCTCCTTTATCCTTTTTTTTCATTTCATTATTCAATTCCATTCTCATTATCGTTTTTAAGCAATTATACGAGTTTTTAATTGATTTTCTTTCCACATAATCATACTCGTCTTTTACATTTCTTTCCTTCATTATTTACTTCCTTTAATCATTTCACACTTTCTCTATTTTCAAAAAGGAGCATATTTATTCTCTCTATGTCCTCTCTAACCCTACTTCACACAATGCTTCGTTAAACAATACATTTTCATTCTTTTTCTCTTTCATATCCCAGTTTCTTATCTCATTCATTACAATTATTTTCTTTATCTTCTCTATCACCACTTTATCACCACACTCTTATTCTTTCCTCTATTTCACATTACTTTTTTTTTAATATACTTCATGTTTTTTCCTCTCATTTGTTATTCAAGTTATGCTTCTGTTCTGTTTATGTTGAATCTAAGTATTTTTCTATCATTTTTCCACTATTCCCAAAAATCCAACACTTCTTTGCAAAATCTGATAGTTTCCACATTTCTTTTCGTGTTTCCATTTCCATTTTCATATCATATCAATA
>NC_059258.1:1985070-1990070 GCF_017591435.1 Portunus trituberculatus
CCTCTTCCTCCTCCTCCTCCTCCTCCTCCTTGTCCTCTTCTTATCACTACATACTTTTAAACACCTGAAGTCTGCTCACCTGGAAAGAATCAAACCAACAAGTTAGATCGACAATTTAAAAGTATCTAATATTACCAAACACAAATAAACTTTCTAAAACATTTTACTTTTAACCCCTTCAGTACCAAGACGCATTTCCATTTTCATTCTGCTTATTATTTATTGATTTTAAATAGCTTCAGAAACTTATGTGGGGATTAAAATAGTGAAGACTGTGGCCATTAATCTTCTGACCTCTAAAGACCCTTCCTAATGTATATAAAATCGTCTAATCATAGCCAAGACTCAAGAAAATGCGTCCCAGTACTGAAGGGGTTAGTGATTGGCTTTATTATTCTTTTACTGGGGAGATTCGAACCCAGGAAGGACAAATTTTAAAGTTCATTCGCTGTCTTCCACGTCACCTTCTCGTTCTATTTCCCTCGCCTCCTTTCAGTCTCTTTCACAGTCTCTTTCACCTGAATTTTCATCCGATTCCTCACTATTAAGCTCTCACCTTCTCCCTCTCCCTCTCTCTCTCTCTCTCTCTCTCTCTCTCTCTCTCTCTCTCGTAGATTCCATTAGTTCACATTTTTCCGAATAAAATTGTCTCGTTTTCTTTAAAGTTGTCTTCGTTCTTACTTTTCTTTTTCCTTTTCTTATTTTTCTTATTTTTATGCTCATTTGTTTATTGTTATTTGGTTTCATTCCTTTCTTTTCTACTTTCTTCTTCTTTTTCTTCTTCTTCTTCTTTTCTTTTTCTTCTTTTTCTTCTTTTTTTCTACTTCTTTTTCTCCGTCTTCTTTTATTTGCCTTCTTCCTCTTAATATCATGAGTTTCCTCCTCCTCCTCCTCCTCCTCCTCCTCCTCTTCCTCCTCCTCCTCCTCCTCCTCCTCTCCCTCCTCCTCTTCTTGACAAAATTAACTACCTATCAGAATTAAGAACCAAACCAAACGAACCAGTAAGGGTCGGCGCCCCCTAAGGAATGCTCGCCCCCCCCTTCCCTTTCTAGCCCACCGAATTACGAGGGGGCGTGCGCTCCCCTCAAGATTGAAAAATTAAGTATGAAAATGAGGTGAGACAAAAGGAAAAAAAAAAAGAAAGACAAGAAGCAACAAAGGTTATGAATATGGTAAAGAGAAGATTGTTGTTGTTGTTGTTGTTGTTGTTGTTGTTGTTGTTGTGGTGGTGGTGGTGGTGGTGGTGGTGGTAAAGTTATCTTATTCTTCTTCTTCTTCTTCTTCTTCTTCTTATTATTATTATTATTATTATTATTATTATTATTATTATTATTTACGCTATTATTTTTACTACAACAAAGATGAGAGAGAGAGAGAGAGAGAGAGAGAGAGAGAGAGAGAGAGAGAGAGAAAAACAAATAACCAAAAAACAAGCAAGAAAATAGAAGACAGAGGCAAAAAAAGAGAGAGAGAGAGAGAGAGAGAGAGAGAGAGAGAGAGAGAGAGAGAGAGAGAGAGAGAGAGAGAGAGAGAGAGAGAGAATTCACCATCACCAGGACTCCCCATGCTCTACTTCTTAACTCACTTTTACGAGATCAAATTAGCTCCTCACTCAGAAGGACTTGCGCACCAAACTCGGTCCGCTGCTGAAGGAAGGACTTGGGAAGGTGTCTTGAGCCAGGTGAGAATTATTAACCGCCTCTTAACGCCACTAAACTAAAGTACACGAGGTATCTTCTCACCTTCATTAAATATACAGGTACATCAGAGCCTCTTACTCGTCCTACAGGTACATCCTCCTCTTCCTCTTTTTCCTACTTTTCTCTTCCATTTTTTACTTGTTTTTGTTCTATTTTCTTATTTGTTTTGAGTCTTTCCTCTTCTTTCTTCTCTGGTCAAAGCCTCTTACTTCTCTTCCTCCTCCTCTTTTTCCTCTTTTTCCCATTTTTTCTCTTGTTTTTCTTCAGTTCTTCTGTTTTATTTTGTTTTCCTCTTATTTTCTCTTTCTTCCTCGTTTTCTACTTTTTTTTTTCTTCAGTTCTTTTTTCTATCTCTTATTCCTGTTTTACCAGTTGTTCTTTTTTTCTTCAGTTCTTCCTTTTTCTTCCTCTTCCTCTTCCTCCTCTTTCTCTTCTTTTTTTCCACTTTTCCTCTTGTTTTTCTTCACTTCTTCCTTATATTTTGTTTTCTTATCCGTTTTGAGTGTCTTTTCTCCTCTTTCTTCTCTCGTCGGAGCCTTTTATTCCTCCTCCTCTTTCTCTTCTATCTCTTCTTTTTCTTCTTTTCGTTTCGTTGTTTCTTCACTTCGTTCTTTTCTCTATTTTTTTTTATTTGTTTTGAGTGTCTTTTTCTTTTCTTCTTCCTCTTCTTCATGTTTGTCACAGTTCCTCTTCTTCGTCTTTCTCAGTGAACTTTTATTCCTTATCTTCTTATTTCTCTCCTCCTCCTCCTCCTCCTCCTCCTCCTCCTTCGTTGGTGTTAAAGAAAGACGAAATGTTCTAAGGCAGAGGAGAAAGTGCTAATGAATTATGAAGATTCTTAGGTGTATATGGTGTGTGTGTGTGTGTGTGTGTGTGTGTGTTTAAGAATGTATGAGGCTTGATGAAGGAGGTTGATGGTATGCATTTAGTCATTCATGTATGTATGTATGTATGCTATGTATATATGTGTGTCTATGTGTGTGCGTGTGTGTGTGCATGCGTGTGTGTGCATAATTTACAAGGAGAGGGTTCTTTTGTTTTATCATTTCATTTTTACGTTTTCTCAGCAGAAAAGTAAATGAAAATCACCTTTGGGAGCTAATGAAGTGTTGAAGGTCTTGCAGACGGGACAAAGAAGTCAAAGAGTGTCCTTGTGAAGTCTCGCGTTCACTGCTTCAATCAGCTCATGAGTTTGTTTCGAAGCTTCACTGTGCCTTGAGAGCCTCACATCCAAGGTGTCCACGAAGCCTTGTGCTCAGCGTTAATGAAGCGATTTTTGAAGCTTCAGTGATCTCTCCAGTTCTTTCCTTCTCTTTGATTCGAGGCTTCAATCATCAGATCCGAATCACTAGTGTTTATGAAGTGTTTCTTTGATGACAAACTTATTTTTTTCTGTTTCTTTATAAATATATTTCCTGATATGTACGTGCAATGTATCTAATTAAAGAAATGTTTCAAAATATATTGTATTCTCTCAGTTTCCAAGATCTTCCCTGTCTCTATTCACAAACACTTGCCTTGAAAGAAAACGTAGAGATCCTTTTGATAAATGTACTTTTCTAATGACTCTCTTCATAAACAACTAAAAAAAAATCATAAACGACCATTTTTCCAGGTAATAAATACTCCAACACAAAAACAGTAAATAAAAACGAAAAAAAAAAATGACCCTTACGATTCATACACATCAAAATCAGAAAACGAGAAAAAAGAGAAAAAAAAGAAGAAAAAAAAGTAATTGAACGCCTTTTAATAAATACACCAACACAAAAAAATAGAAAATAAAAATAAATATAAAATAATAAAACGAAAAAAAAAAATGTCCCTTATCGTTCATATACATCCAAAGCAGAAAACGAGAAAAAAAAAAAGGAAGGAAAAAAAAAAAATCATTGAATGCCCTTTAGAAGATACATCGACTACCTTTCAAGTCCCATACAGACTTTCTCTCTTTACATCCAACTTGATTTACTATTATGATCGCCTCTGAGTACATGGAGAAGGAAAAAAATAAGAAGGGAGAGAGAGAAGGATGGGACGATGGAAGAAGAGGAATAGGGGGTTAGCGACGAGAGAAGGGAGACAAGTGATGGGATGACAAGAGGAAGGGGAGGATTGTTGGAGAAGGAATGGGAGATAGAGAAGAGAAGGATTGGGAAGAAAGAAGGAGGAGAAAAAGAATATGAAATAGAGGAAGGGGAGAACTGGAGGACAGGGAAGGAAGACAAGGAATAGGGAAACAAAGGAAGAGGAGGGTATGAGAAAGAGAAGGGGGCATGGGATAGACAGATGAGAGGGGAAAAGAATGGGGAATAGGGAAGAGAGAATATCAATAGATGGGACAATGAAGGAAGAGGAAGGAAGGAATGGGGAATAAGGAAGGTAGACAAGAGATAGACCAATGATGGAGGAAGAAGAGAAGATAAAGAAGAGGAAAAGTGATAAAGGATGTTAAGATGAAAGAAAGGAAGAGGAGGGTTGAGGGAGAATGATGTGATGATGAGGGGAAGAGAGAGAGATAGAAGGTAGGTAAGGAATGGATCGGTGAGGGGAGAAGAGAGAGAGTAAAAAGAGAGAAAGGGCGATGAGGGGTAAAGAAGAGAGGTAGAGAGAGAGAGAGAGAGAGAGAGAGAGAGAATGGGCATAGGGAGAAACAAGGAGGGGACAAGTGGGAGGATGAGGGGAAAAAGAGGGTGAGTGAGGAATAAGGGAAGACAAGGAGAAGAAACAAGGAAGAGGAAGAAGAGGGGAAAAGGAGAGTAAAAGAGAGGCAAGAGGGAACGAGGGGAGAATGAGGGGAAAAGGAGAGTGAGGGGAGAGGTGAGGGGAGACAAGAAGGAAACAAGGAATGAAAAGAAGAGGGAAAAAGGAGAGTAGAGGATAGGCAAGAGGGTAAGATGAGGGGAAAAAGGAGGGAACAGGGGAGAATGAGGGAAAAAGGAGAGTGAGGGGAGAGGTGAGGGGAGACAAGAAGGAAACAAGGAATGAAAAGAAGAGAAGAAAAGAGGAGTTAGAGAAGACAAGGGTGGGGGGGATGAGGGGAGAAGGCGGGTGAGGGGAGAGGTGAGGGGAGAGGTGAGGGGAGGAGGCTCCATCGTGCCTTCCAAGCCACTGACATCTTCACTGATTGTACGTCGGAATAACGAATGACATCACTAGCATGACAAAGAGCAAATGAAAGCGACAAATTCAAAACATCTTCTCCTTGCTAGAAAAAAAAAACGAAAAAAAATACAAAAAGAAAAAGGAAAAAAGATGTCACATTTTTTTTATGGTATTTTCCTCTTTTCCAAGGCCAGT
>NC_059258.1:1995070-2030070 GCF_017591435.1 Portunus trituberculatus
ATACATGGATGAAAAAAATAAATGAATAACAATAAAAAAAGAATGAAGACTTTTCCAGTGTTTTCCTCAGCAACATTCCTGAAAAACGTCCCAAAAAACCATCAATAAACTTAAAACATGTCAATAAAAATACACAAAATAAAAAAAAGAAAATGGAGCAACGTGACTAAAAAAACAAAAAGAAGAACCATATTACAATTTTCCCTCAGCGCCATTACTGACACCTTCTGAAATCGACAAGTGGGAAAAACAGAAATAAAAAAATAAGATCAAACTAAAAAAATAAATAAATAAATCAGTTTGTACACATGAAAAAAAACATCTTATTCTTTTCTAGTTAGCATTACTTTCACAGCATCCGTCGAGGTAAGAAAAGGGACAATTTTCGATATAAATGCACATATCAAAGCAAGGAGAGGAGAGATACGGAAGGGAGGCAATGAGAGATGGATAGAGAAGAAAGAAGAGATGATAGAGGCAGAGATGGATAAATAGATAAATAGAAAAGAGAGGGAAGTGAAAGAGGCATAGATAAATAGATAACAGAAAGATAGATAGATAGAAAAGGATTGTAAACTGCCTGCTGCACAAATAGATGAATAGACAAGAGAATAGATAGATGCACAAACATAGAAAGACAAAGAGCTTCACACACACACACACACACACACACACACACACACACACACACACAGCAAGTACGTCTCCTTCATACGACCTTCTTCCCAGTGTGTATTAAGGTCAGCCACTCGAGTTAACTTCTTCCATCTGTTTCTATTCATTGCGTCCTTTTCTTGTTGTCTAAGTGTATTCATGTCACGCTTCAGCACTTCTATCTTATTCTCTGTCTAACCACACTTCTCCTCATGACTGTTATCATTATTGTCTTCTTCACTTCTTCCTCCTCATCTCTCCTCTTCACATGTCAAGATTATCTCAAAGTTGCCTCTCTTGTCTTCTTTTCCATTCTTCCTGTATCTTCACTTTCTCTCTTTTTTCAACAGTGAGGTACCCAGCTGTCCATCTCGCCAGCCTCATCTCCGTTTTAGCTTATTATCCTCTCCCTTCTACCTCAATGGCTATGATTATGTGCCATACAATAGTACTTTCTATCTTATTCTCTGTCTACCCACACTCCTTCCGCCAGTAACTTTCTTTCTTCACACAAACCTATATGCCTCATCTCCGTTTTCTGCACATTATCCTCTCCCTTATACCTCAATGGATATGATTCTGTGCCATACAATAGTACTTTCTCTCTTATTCTCTGTCTACCCACTCTCCTTCCAGTGACTTTCTTTTTCACACAAACCTACATGCATCTGTCTACACGTACACTCTTCATGCAAAGTCTAAAAATGACAAAGAAAAGAAAAGATGAATTCTATACCGACTATATTTTTCTTTGTCTTGTTTGGGTCAGCATCTCAGTGGGTCATTTTTTAATCTTTTTTTTTTTATCTTGGCTGGTTTTCCCTCTTACATAAAGGAAAACTGGTACCAGCATTGCCTTCTTCACTGGTTCCTTCTCTTTCTCCTCCTCACATGTCCTAAATATCTCAAAATGTCCACAGAGAAAGTACAAACACACACACACACAAAAACAGTATATAAACGGCAAATAAAACAGACACACATAAAGACAGACGAACAGACAGACAGCTAACTCAATAAAACACATGAAAAAAAAAGATACGAAAGTACGTTTTTTATATCATCAACAGAATCTTCACAATTTTGTCTCAGCCGGACATGAGCCGCGACGAAATTAAGTGAAGGAGAGAAAGACAGAAAAAAATGTTGAAAAATGCTAGAAAATACGAGGGGGAAAAAAACTGATACTATTCTTTGCACTTTAAACCCTCACAAAACTTCCCCTTAAAAGAGAAAGAGACAGAGAGAGAAAGAGAGCAAAAAAAAAAAAAAAAAAAAGACTACAAATATACGCTCTTCCAACTCCATATAATACAGAGAGAGAAAGAAAGAGAAACAGGAAAAAAAAAGGAAACTTAAGGAAATATACACGGATCTAACTCAGTCAGGGAGAAAGAGAAACAGGAAAAAAAAGTAAGAGAAGGAAAAATATGTGGTTTTAAGTCCGTCTAACGTGGGTTTCCATTTAGTAAACAAACCTCATTTGGACAAGACACATAGAAACTCTTCGCAAGGTTTTATCTTTCTATTAAGCATCACTCACCCAGCAAACATGAACGTAGGGGTGGAAGACACTATTTGATGCTAAGGGGAGAGATGGGGGCTGAAAACTCACAAATCCTTCGTCTATCGCGGGGCAAGATGGTCTAAAAGAGAGTCCTGGATCTTCTCAACATCTCCGGCTCTCTCATTTCACGATGTTCGCTGGGAGAGAGTGAAAGGTTGCCAAGCTGAGACCCAAACATACGACGACAACTTAGGAAAGAAGCCTTGTAAAGTACACGATTTTTTTCCCCTTTTCCACTGTCTCTTTCTCTCAGTCCCTCCCTTCACTTCCCTTCCTGTGTCCCCTCTCTTTATCTTTCTCGTCTCCTCTCCCGTAAGAGTTAAAGAGGTGAAAAGAGAAGAAAATGGAGAAAAGAGAGAGAGATAGGGAGGTAAGGGAAGGATAGATAGAGAGGAGAGAGGGAGAAAGAGGGAGAGGTAAAATAAGGAAAAGAAAGGAAGGAAACTGTGCAACTTAGACGCCACCAGGAAAAGTGTGAGGGGAAAGTTAGTGTTGACGGAAATTTTAGTTTAAGATTGCTTCTTTTGAGGGAAAAACGGAAATTTGTGAAAATAAATGAATGTGATGAGAGAGAGAGAGAGAGAGAGAGAGGTTGTGGAATAGAAAGATAACTCGAATAAAATGGAAACTTGGAAGGAATAAATGAATGTGGAATAGACGGCAAATGAAAATGTCATTCCTTTCCACTTAAATTTCTCTCTCTCTCTCTCTCTCTCTCTCTCTCTCTCTCTCTCTCTCTCTCTCTCTCTCTCACACACACACACACACACACACACACACACATCCAGTCGTTATAATCTTTCTCTCCACTTCTTTTCATCCATTCACAACGATACCTTTCTCTTTTTGACACCTTCCCTTCTCTACACACCTGGACTAATCAGCACACCTGCAAACTCACCTAATCCCACACCTCACCCCAAAACCTCATTCCCCTAAAGACTAATCCCAGATAATCCTTCTCTTCCTTTCCCCTCATTTTTTCACCTCCTCCAGGTACTCAGAACTTCCTTACAGGTATCAAGGAGGCTCAGGTGAGGGAGAAGGGCGCTCATTCAAAAGGGAGCGACGTGCCATCAGGGGAATCAAGGTAAAAGTGGATAATAGGTCCTTGTGCTCTTAAAGGTGGTCTTCTGCCCTCTTATTGGTTGATTCGGTGTGACGTCATGCGAGATGGGAGGTGTGATTGGGTGGTATTGGGAGTTTTACTGGTGGGAATGTGTGGTGTGTGGTTTCCTGGGTTGCTTTTTGGCAGTGAATTTGTTATGGAAAGTTATGTATTTGTAAATGTCACGAAAATTTGCATGGACTGTTTTACCAGGTGTTTTTTTTTTTTTTTGGTATATTTGTGTTTTAACCCTTTCAATACCATGACGCGTTTCAATATTCACTCTATTTACTTTTTTTGCTATTTTATACAGCTTCAAAAACTCATGCCGGGGATAAAAATTGTGAAGACTGTGGCCATTAATCTTCTGACCTCGTACACATATCTCAAGGTAAAAATGTGCCTGAGTACTGAAGGGGTTAAAGGTGTGTTCGTGATTTTAATGTTGAGTTGACAAGTTCCAATTAAATGTGTTGGCATATTTGCAATTCTAATGATGGTTTACCTCCTCCAATGAAATTAGTTTTTATTTTAAGTGTCTCTAACTAGTTCTATTGAAGGCTAGTGGTGTTTTAAAACTGTTCATGGTTCTAGTAATAATATTTTTTTGACAGATAGTAGAAAACAAGAGATATACCACACTCAATGACCAAAATACCACACAACATATAAAATTGAAAAAAAACACCACGTAACATACAAAATTAAATAAGAAAATATACCACACAGACACACAAGACTGAAGGAAAAAAAAAATCGAAAAATACCACAGGATATACCAGACTGAATGACCAAAATACCACACAACATATGATTGAAAAAAAAAATAAATAAATAAATACCCCAAAATACCACAAAAATACCTGAATGACCAAAATACCACACTGTAGCTTTCTCACACACCAGACCGACGCATCACGACTGAGACGCCTCGAATTTCACACCTCCGTAGCAAATGTCACGCAAAATGACGAGATTCATAAGAACAGAAAACGGGAGACACCAAGACTGGATATGTGACACAAACTTTGGCTCTCTGTAACTCGATCAAACCTAATCTGAGTGTCACTTGAAACTTGGGGATATCACGACGCAGGGGTGTGTGTGTGTGTGTGTGTGTGTGTGTGTGTGTGTGTGTGTGTGTGTGTGTTCTGCTTCAATACTCTTCTTGCTCTGCTTATCCCTCCCTCCCTCCCTCTCTCCCTCCCTCCCTCCTTGCCTCCCTCCCTCCTTGCCTCCCTCCCTCTCTCCCCCCTTCCTTGCCTCCCTCCCGTCCTTCCCTTCATCTAGTTGCTAATGCGATTGCTTTTTATGTTAACTCTCTCTCTCTCTCTCTCTCTCTCTCTCTCTCTCTCTCTCTCTCTCTCTCTCTCTCACTTCTAACAAGATGAAAGAACTACAAACAATAATGATAAAAATAGAAATAGTAAAATTGATAAAAATAGTAGTAATAGTAGTAATAATAATAATAATAATAATAATGATAATAATAATAATAATAATGATGATAATAATAGCATAACAACAAAGGCGCACGAAAACAATAGGATGACGAGGAAGATGAAAAGCCCACACACACACACACACACACACACACACACACACACACACACACACACACACACACACACACACACACACACACACACACACACACACACAGCGCCAAGGGGTCAAGATTGTGTTTTGAATTTTAAGTCTTGTAAAGAATATATTTTTGCGGTTGCTGAAATTCCCTTTGAGTTTATTCTTACACTTGGATGTGTGTGTGTGTGTGTGTGTGTGTGTGTGTGTGTGTGTGTGTGTGTGTGTGTGTGTGTGTGTGTGTGTGTGTGTGTGTGTGTGTGTGTGTGTGTGTGTGTGTGTGTGTGTGTGTGTGTGTGTTCTGTATATAATTATCGTAGTGTCTTTCATTACATTCATACGTAACTTTATATGCACGATAGCAATTCATAACATTCATAATAATAAGAACACATACGAAAGTCAACAACAACAGCAACAACAACAACAACAACAACAACAACAACAACAACAACAACAACAACAACAAGACTCAAAAGACACTGCCAAGTTTTCCAGGTCACTCAACACACACACACACACACACACACACACACACTCTCTCTCTCTCTCTCTCTCTCTCTCTCTCTGTCTGTGCCTCTTGTTGCTATTTTTTTTCTCTCTTTCAGGAGTAGCACTTACCGAGGCGTTGACCCACCTTCACTCTCCCTTCCTCCTCCTCCTCCTCCTCCTCCTCCTCTTGTTCCTCCTCCTCCTTCTGCAGCAGCTCCACGCCCTTCGCAAACCAGGACAAAAATAGCTACTCCCTCTCCCTCTCCCTCTCTCTCTCCCTCTCCTTTCCTCCCCTGGTGTTCTTTTCAGCGGGCGGCGTGCAGGTGTCCCTCTCATCTGTTAGGTGAGCGTGGCAATCCCGGCCATTCAGATTCAATTCTCACGCTTTTCACACCTTTCTAAACCCCTGCCACCGCCTCTCCTCTCCTCTCTCTCTCTCTCTCTCTCTCTCTCTCTCTCTCTCGTTTGTATGCAGCGTCCGTGGTTGCGCTTCTATTCCAGGTAACACTTCTTACTTCCTCCCTCACTCTCTCCTTGTGCCTTCAGTCGCCACTCCACAGTTCCTTAAACAAATACCTTCTTTTTTTTTATTCTTTTTCCCTTTTACGTGGCTTCGTTTCGTGGAGACTTTCATTGGAGGCGTGAAAAGCTCTTACTATGTTGATCTCTCTTCCTCTCCTCCTCTCTCTCTCTCTCTCTCTCTTGCTTTCTCTTCCCAGTAAGCAGGTGTTTGCAGGTGTCTCTTCCAACGACGCCACTAATAACACGCTCCAAGTGCCCCAGGTGTTATCTACCGACGCACGCACGTACACACTGCCTGCACACACTGTCTACACTGCCTGCAAGTTCCCGCTACACTGACACTAAAAGAGAAAGAGGCTCAAGTTTTGGTATTTGCAAACAGACATATAAGAACTTGAACTGTGCACGAGAAGGAATGTTCTGGTGTGTTTTTTTTGTATAAAGAGTAAGTTTAAGTTAGGAATTAAAGCTGAAATTAAAGTTTTAGTGTTTATTTTCAGTTTGGTTTGTGTTGAGGTGATTCATTAACCTTTTCACTTCAGTATGCAATAATTCACAGCACTGAAATGAATGTGTGAGATAAGTAACGTTGAATAAAGGAAAATAAGTTCTGTTTCACCATTTAACTTGAAGCTATGCGAGAAGTTCAGGTGTTACATTAGAAAAAAAATAAAGAAAAATCAATCAGACAAGAAATTCGACCTTGTTAAGTTGCTGTGCTGTTTTAAAAGAACGGTGTAAATTGCAATAATGGCGCTTGATTCTGTTAACTGTGATGTGTTAACGAATAAAAGAAAGGGGAATGAAATATCAACCTTCACACACACAAAAAAAAAAAAAGAACTGGAGGATCGATTTTAAAAGAAGGGAATTCCAATAATACAGTCAAAACAAAGACAAACATTCCTCTATGTGCCCCAAAAACTCCATTATCCACTCAAATAATTTTCAAGATCGAATGTTGAAAAAAATCACAATAAAAATTACCCATGAATGACTACACTCAAACTCCTTCACACACACAAGACAACTCGATTCCTTCACACAAATCTACAAGATAGCAACACATACTTCACGTAAAATACAGAAAAAATTATAAAAAGATGATGACTCCTATTATCATCCTGAGAGTCTCCTTTTGTCTAATATCTATCCAATTTGTTCAGGGACTGGCACCTGAGTGGGGTATTTTTTTTTTATCATAATTTTTGTTGCCCTTGGCCGTTTTTCCATCTTCCATAAAAAACACAAAACACACAAACACAAACCTCAAGATTCCACACACACAAACATTTCTCAAGCAAGGAATGCTACACTCACTTTCCTTCACATACACACCAACACAAACCTCAACATTCACACACAAACATTTTTCAAGCAGGGAATTCTAAACTCAATTTCCTTCACATACACATAAACGCAAACCTCAATATTCAACACACACAAACATTTTCTCAAGCAGGGAATCCTACACTCAATTTCCTTCACATACACACCACACCAACACAAACCTCTATAATTCAACATACACACAAACATTTTCCAAGCAAGGAGTCCTATACATTAACAAGCCAAACCTAATCTACCTTGACCTTTGACCCCTGACCCCTAGACCTTGACCTGATCTGATGTTCTAGGCAGTAGGATGAAACGACCTTATGACCTTACTTGACCAACATAGCAAGCATAAGTTTTCATGTCCCTGATTCTGACATCTGTATTCAGAAATGCCTTGCTCTTTCACCACGACAATTTTCCAAGGCCACAAAGACGACTAACCAGGTTTTCAAGACAGTTTCTCCTTTAAACAAACTAAAAATCTTGCCAATCTATCACCAGAACCATAAAAATACCCTTAAAAACACGACTAACTTTAACTGGAGCCTTTAGAAAGTAGTGATGGTGAGAGAGCAAACAAAGCGTTTCAAAATACTGGGCTGAGGATCCACAAGGCAACAAGTTCACATAGGACAAGGAGGAAAGGAGACGCCCCCTTCGCCTCCTTTGTCTGCCTCACTGAGCTCACCACAGACAGCGTGCTCAGCTATTTATGAACCTTGAGAGTCTCCAGTACGTGATCTTCCTCCCCTGACGTGATGCTACGCCACCCAACTCACCCCTCACCGCGCCCACGTATACACGCTCACAATGCCTGGCTTTACTGGTGTTTATGGGCGTGTAGTGTGCGTGTGCGGCGGCCACCCTCGTTTTTCATAGGTTTACGTGAGACTGGCAGGTGTCCTCGTTGAGTTGGCACCACGCATTTGTGTAGAAATTGAGGTTTGTTACTTGGAGTATAAATTTTTGCGTGTTTATGTGAAAGGTGGTGTTTTTTAATGGAAGAGGGAAAGCTGTCCACGGTTAACACAAGATGAAAAAAAAAAATGGCCCACTTGATTGCCAGTTCCCTAAAAGATTAATCGAGTTAGCCAAAAGTCTCGTCTTGAAAACTTTTGTGTGGTTGTGAGCTGAAATGAAGGAACAGGACTGCAAAACTCGTGTGAAAGGTACATATTATTTGAGAAAGTTGTGATGAATGAAAGAAGGAAGGAACACGATGATGAAAGTAAGTGAAGGAGAAAAAAGATAAAGATAACCAAAAAAAAAAAAAACGGTGGTGAAGGAAAGATATTGCGTACGGATGACTAAAGGAGGAAAGATTAGATAAGAGAAGGTGAATGAAAGTGACGAAAGGAAGGTGAAAGAAGGAGGCAAAGAGAAAGAAGATAGGACTGTAAAAGTAGTAGTAATCTTTTCTTCTTTTTCATTATCCTTTTTATTTTTTCCCTCTCCCCTTTTCCCCTCAAGTTCTCCCCTCTTTTCCTTCAGCAAGCATAGGTCACGTATTAACCTGTATTTCGCTTTCCCAGGTGAGTGTGAGGGGTCGCTAGGGGAGGAAATCGAGACAGGTACGTATTTTCCCCTCTTCGTATGCATGTACATATTTTTTCCCCTCTTGAAGGCCACCAGAATTGAGAAAGGAAACAGGAAGGGGAAAAAAATACTCTTTCTTGGATTCTAGTGGAGGAAGAGAAGGAGAGGAATGTGCATTGAAGGAATAAGGGGAAGGAGGAGAGTGAGGGAGGTAAGGAAGGGGAAACATGCAGGGAAAATATGAGGGGAGGGAAAAAGGTGGTAAGAAAGGATATGTGGGAAAGGCGCGCAAAGAAAATGGAAAAATGGTGAGGAAGAAGGGAAAATAAAAAGAATAAAATACAAGTGGGGGAAAAAAGAGGAAAAAAGGAAGGAGTTTCAGAATGTGACGAAAGGATGAAAAGGAGTAAAGGAAGACTAAATAGGAAAATGTGAATAAAATACGAGAATATGTGAATAGAAGGAAGACGTGAAAGAAAAAGAGAAAGGAAAAGAAATACGCTCTCTCTCTCTCTCTCTCTCTCTCTCTCTCTCTCTCTCTCTTGTTCTTGTTGTTCTTGTTCTTCTTCATCTTCTAGTTCTTCTTTTCTTCTTGTTCTTCTTCTTATTATTTCAATTCTGGAAGTTATATCTCTCTCTCTCTCTCTCTCTCTCTCTCTCTCTCTCTCTCTCTCTCTCTTGTATATTTTGGCTAGAAAGTACGACAGGAAAAATACAACAAATATAAGAATAGTGGCAGCTTCAAACTCTCTCTGATTGGCCAGTTTCCGCAGCCATCAGCTCTCTCAACCAATCAGAAACAGAGTTGATAGCCTTCACTTCAGGGTGACTGAGAGGGGGACTTCTTTTTTTTTTTTTTTTTGTGACTTTTTTTCAATCTTTTTTTTTTTCCTTTTTTGTGTGTGTGGTTTTCTTTTTGTGTTTTTAGTGTTGCTTATTTTCCTTTCCATGACTGTCTGTTGTGTGTGTGTGTGTGTGTGTGTGTGTGTGTGTGTGTGTGTGTGTGTTGGAACGATAAATAGAGGATCTTATAACAACACACACACACACACACACACCTAAACAACAAAATTTTTCATATATACAAGTTATTTTTCTCGTTTTTCCCTGCATAAACAACTTCCATATACAAAAAAAATGACAAGAGAGAGAGAGAGAGAGAGAGAGAGAGAGATACACGATTCCCTGAACACTTTTCACTGACAATAGAAAATCGTAGAAAAAAAAAAAACTCCTCTCTTGTAGGAATCTCACATTATGATACCCTATTGATCAATTTCCACATCCCTTAGATACAAACCTTTTAGAAAATAGATAAGGGGATTTCAAGGGGGAGTACTACGAACAAAAGAGCATCACTGGATACCTAAACCCTCCTTGAAGTCTGGGAGTCTATCATCTATACTTTTCCTCCTCCGATACTCTCTGTTCAGTCCACTAAACACGAATCTGGAGAAGTATAAATGAAAGACTCCGAGCTGTTCTTTCTCTTATGATGGATGTTAAGATTTGAAAGCGTGAAAATAATGGAGGAGGAGGAGAAGGAGGAGGAGAAGGAGGAAGAGAACGAGGAGCTGAAGAAGAAAAATAAAGTAACAATGGGAAATAGAAAAAAAAAGACAAATAAAAGGATAAATTGAAGAAATGAGAGAGAGAGAGAGAGAGAGAGAGAGAGAGAGAGAGAGAGAGAGAGAGAGTAGTTGTAAATTTGAGAGCAGGATCAAAACTCGCTGTCAGTGGTGGATGAGGGAAGCAGACAGCAATTTACCAAGCTTTCATTCTTTTGGCAGTGCTAGAGAAGCTTTGAGTACACCCTCCTCCATCTCCATCTCTCTCTCTCTCTCTCTCTCTCTCTCTCTCTCTCTTAGATGTTGGATTCTTTCTTCTATTTTTACATCATCTATCACCGCGTGTGTGTGTGTGTGTGTGTGTGTGTGTGTGTGTGTACGCGAGCGCCTCATATAATTACAAACCAGAGGAACACCTGAGTTTGCTGAGTCATTAGGCAGCACAGGTAACAAAACAATTAAGCGTAATCACAGGTGAGATTAAAACTTCCGGAATAATTACAGGTAGAGCATAAATTTCCTGCCGATAGTAATCATTACCCGCCTGACTTACCTCACCTGTGTGTCTCGCGCCTTCATTACCGCGGCGCGTCACGGTTTGGGTGCGCGAACAATGTTTTTGGGAATTAAGTGGTTATTAAAGTAACAAAGGAGAGACATAACTTAACTCACAAAATATAAATGTTCTATATGTATTACGAATATACTTGTAGAATTAACCCCTTCAGTACTGGGACACATTTTTACCTTGAGTTTTGTGTACCATTATACCATTTTATTGACATTAACAAGGATCTATGCAGGTCAAACAGTTAATGGCCACAGTCTTCACTATTTTAACCCCCCATGAGTTTAAGAAGCTGTAGAAAATCAGTAAATAGTCACCACGAGGAATGGGGAAACGCGTCACGGTACTGAAGGGGTTAAAACACAATGCAATTCTCTCCCACAACGTGCAAATATTGAGGGAATTGAAGTTACAAACGAGAGATATAATCTAACCCACAAAAAATGAATGTAAACACGAATATTGTAAATTATCTCTTCTGTTTGTACTTGTAGAATTCAAAAACAATAAAGTCTCTCCCATAACGTGCAAAACTGAAGATATTGAAGAAACAAAGGAGAAATATAATTATGAATGTTCTATATACATCACTTAAACACGAATATTGTTGTAAATTATCTCTTCTATTTGTAGTTGTAGAATTCAGAACAATACAAGTCTTTCCCATAACGTGCAAATATTGAGGGTATTGAAGTAACTTAATTCACAAAATATGAATGCTCTATATACAGTACATTACGAATATTGGTGGTATTTCTTCTATTTGTACTTGTAGAATAAAAAAAAAAAACAATACAAGTCTCTCAAATAACGTGCAAAATTGAGGACATTGAAGTGACAAGGGAGAGACAAAATTTAACCCCCAGAATATAAATGTTCTATATACAATACTCAAACACGAATATTGTAAGTAAATATCTCTTCTCTTTATACTTGTACATTTAAAAAAACAATACAAATCTCTCCAATATCGTGCAAAAATTGAAGGTTCTTAAGTGGATCACGAAAAAAAATATATTCTTACAAAATTAGAGGATTCTTTAATATAAAAAATATCTACTCTCTAAATGAAGGGACACTTAGATAAGCCTTGAAGAAAATGAGAGAAAAAGAGAGGAGAGAGAAAAAAGAAAGAAGAGAGACAGCCAAAAGGAGGTAGAAACGAAAGGAAGAGCAAGAGAGGAGGAAGAGGAGGAAGAGGAGGAAGAGGAGGAGGAAGAAACGAAATGGAGAGGCAGTGAGAGGGAGATAAGAGGAAGAGAGAACGAGGGAGAGAAGGAAGGAAGTTATAATTGAATGCGGATAGACGCAGACACGTTGAGAGAGAGAGAGAGAGAGAGAGAGAGAGAGAGAGAGAGAGAGAGAGAGAGAGAGAGAGAGAGAGAGAGAGAGAGAGAGAGAGAGAGAGGCAGGTAAAGAACAGGTAAGGGTCACTGTACCACTTGTCATTGTTTACTTAAGTGTCCTTAGAGATCTTCAACTACTGCAGGAGGAGGAGGAGGAGGAGAAGGAGGAGGAGGAGGAGGAGGAGGAGGAGGAGGAGGAGGAGGAGGAGGAGGAGGAGTTGGTGGTGGTGATGGCATGAAACATATACTTAGAATAAATCAATAATGACAAACAAAAAAATAAATGGAGAGAAAGAAAGAAAGAAAGAAAGACAGAAAGAAAAAGAAAAAGAAAGGAAGAAAGAAAGAGAAGAAGGAAGGAAGGAAGGAAGGAAGAAAAGGAAAAGATAAAGAGTCAGAGAAAGGAAGATAGAAATTAGAATAAACTAGAATGAAAGCTCAGAGCAACAAAAGACAATAATTATGAAAAAAGAAGGAATAAAGAGAAGGATAAGAATAATGATGATGATGATGATGATGATGATGATGATAATGAGGAGGAGGAGGAGGAGGAATAGGAGGGAGAAGAGAAAGAAGAGAAAGGAAAAAAAGAGAAAGAATAAGAAAGAGATAATAATAAGCACAAAAACCAAAAATACGAAAAAGGAAATGAAAAAAAGACATCAGGAAACCAAAACACAACAAACCAAACAAGAAAAACAAAACAAAATAAACACAAACTTAAAATGAACACGTAAAAAAAAAAAACTCAAGCACACACACACACACACACACACACACACACACACACACACACACACACACACAACCCAGAACAAAACCAGATGGGGAAGTTACTCCATCACATTAATTACCAAAAGAGACAGGTAATTTTTCTAAACTAATGAAGGGGGCCCTACCTGGATCTCTCCCCAACCCCCCCCCCTCGCACGTTTAGTCTTATTTACACGCGATATATTCAGCAGGCGAGTGTTTAAGGGCCAGTATTGCATAAAAGGTGAGTTCATACCATTTTAATAACCCTTGTAAACTCCATGTCGCGCTGGGAACTTAAATGATTTCTTGGCTGAGAGAGAGAGAGAGAGAGAGAGAGAGAGAGAGAGAGAGAGAGAGAGAGAGAGAGAGTATATCACCTATGAAATCTACATGCATACTTTTCATTACTCTCGTGTTTGGTAAGATAACTGAACAATGAAATATGGAAAGAAAAGATTGAAATGCAAATAAATAACGACAAAATAGAAGAAATGCAAACACAAAGTAAACTGCAATAGATGAAAAAAATGAAAAGAAAATATGAGAAAAGAAAAGAAAAATAAAATAAAGGATATACTAAAACAAATGAAAAAATAAGAAAAATAATTCATTTTTTCTTCTTCTTCCCTTCTTTCATTTCTCTCTTCCTTTTCCCCCTCTGTTTTCTTTCTTTCATTCATTCTCATTCATCTTCCTTTCTTTTCCATTTTCTTCGCTTCTTTCTCTTCCTTCATTCTCTCGACATTCATTAACCTATTCCTTCCTTCTTTCCTTCCTTCCTACCGTATTTTTCTTCATTCAGTCTATTCCCTTGCCCTCTCTTCCTTCCTTCCTTCCTTCCTTTCTTCCTTCTTCCTCTCTCTTTGCACCTTCCCTAATCTCTTTCCCCTTTTCCTCACCTCTTCTCTTCCTTCCTTCCTTCCTTCCTTCTACTCATGTGCCCTCTCTCTCTCTCTCTCTCTCTCTCTCTCTCTCTCTCTCTCTCTCTCTCTCTCTCTCTCCCTCAGGTATTCGGGAAATGTGAGATTAAGCACATCCTCCCTGCCAAGACCGACTCTTTGCTAAGCTTCCCTTGCTATTCTCTCTCTCTCTCTCTCTCTCTCTCTCTCTCTCTCTCTCTCTCTCTCTCTCTCTCTCTCTCTCTCTCTCTCCGGTCTTGTGTGTCCTCTTAATGGTATTTGCTCCCCTATAATGACCAAAAAGGAGAGTTGGATCCTTTTTGTTAAGGTTCTATTGGTTTTGATCGTTTTTTTCCTCTTTTGCTTGTGTCACGTGAAGTTTTTTTCGTTTCCATGATGTTGTTTTATGTTTTTTAATTGTATTCTGTTGTTATTTTTATTGTGTTTTTTTTTTGTTCTCTAATTCATTTTCTCTTATTTTTTTTCCTGCTATGGGATGATTTTTTTCTTTTCTTTTCTTTTCTTTTCTTAGTTTTTTAAGTGGAAGGCCTAATTTTCTAACCCTTTAACTTTAGCACCACAATATCCAATCTAAGAAATTTTTTAAGCATCGCCAACAAACTCAAAATACATCGAAACACCATCAAAACACTTAAGGAAACACTCAAACACTCAAAATAAAAAAAAACACTCATACAAGAAAGAATGTGTTTTTTACCATTCCTTTTTAGTTTGAAGGTTTAATGTGTCTGTAGAACAAGTAAAGCTGTATGAAGAGAGAGAGATTGGTGACTAAAGAAAGGTGTTGTAAATATTTCCTCTTAATCTTCTCATTTATATTCATTGTGAGGAAGGACTTTACTGCAATTTTGGGTGTGAGTGTGTTTCGATGTCTCTTGTGTGTTTTGAGTATGTTTCGACGTGTTTTGAGTATTTTGAGTGTGTTTTGAGTATGTTTCGACGTGTTTTGAGTGTTTTGCGTGTGTTTTGGGTATGTTTCGACGTGTTTTGAGTGTTTTGAGTGTGTTTTAAGTATATTTTGACATTTTGAGTGTTTTGGGCGTGTTTTGAGTATGTATCGACGTATCTTGGGTGTATATTGAGTGTATATTGAGTGTACTTTGAATGTTTGAATGTGTTTGAGTGTGTTTCGAAGTGTTTTGAGTGTTTTGGTGTGCTTTGAGTGTGTTTTGAGTGTGTTTTGAATATTTGGAGTGCGTTTAAGTGTTTTCTGGAGTGTCTGAGTGTTTTTTTGTGTGTTTTTTAGTGTATTTAGACGTGTTTTTAGTGTGTTTTAGGTTTTTTAGTGCGTGTTGAGTGTGTTTAGACATGAGAGAGAGAGAGAGAGAGTGGGGTGGGGGAGGATGGGGAGGGAGAGTAGGGCAACATTTCACTTAACATGCATCAGGAAAAAGAATAAAAAGTTGCAATGGAAACAAAAGTAGCGACTTAATAGCACAGTAAGTTGAAAATACGTGCCTCGCAACTTCCCACACACTATAACGCACAGATCCACCAACGTAGAAAAAAAGATGAAAAAAAAAGAAAATAAGGAAAAAGTTTGCCAGACACCACAATGAAAAAAAGTATGAAAAAAAGAGTATAAAAACACCTGTAATTTACCCTTGATGAAAAGTATTTAATTTCCCGTGTACAATAATTACTAAACTCTCCTGCAACTCACAAAACTCTTGCCTTAACTAGGAAGCAAATACAAAAAATTTATTCAAGAGTTTATATATATTTTTTCTGCCTTCAGTCACACAATATTCCATTACTCTCCCTCTCTTGGCGTCTGACGAGTGTAGTTCCCTGTATAAATGATGTTGTTTGGTGCCTCTGCTGGTGAAAGACGCTGGGTATGAGAGAGAGAGAGAGAGAGAGAGAGAGAGAGAGAGAGAGAGAGAGAGAGAGAGAGTATCCCATTTATTTCTTATCATTAACATGTTTATTTCGATAATCAACCTTAGAGTGTGACAACATCCAAGTAGTAGTAGTAGTAGTAGTAGTAGTAGTAGTAGTAGTAGTAGTAGTAGTAGTAGTAGTAGTAGTAGTAGTAGTAGTAAACAAACAATAATTAAGCTAAAACCAAAAACCTTTCTCCTTCAATGCAACACCGCAACCACGAATGAAGGAAACACATAAACGCCCTGATAAAAATTGAGGAACAGGAGATAAGATGATGATAAATAAGGAACACCGCCAACGTGTCTGAAAACCTCGGGACAAAGAAAGCAGAAGGGGAAGAGGGAAGGATGGAAGATAAAGAGGGAGCGAAGATGAAAGGACAGGATGAGGAAGATGAGTCATTAATCAATCATCCTGTGAATCAGTGTCAGTCTGGGAGAGGGTGGCGACTAGCACTGATAAGATAAGAATCATACTTCACTAAAAAATATATAAATAAGTAAATCAAGATATTCAAATAGATACCTAAAATAAACACACTTGATCTATATATTTTTTGTATATTTTTCCTTAACTTTTTATTATCTATTCTCTATTTTTTGTGGGAAATAAATTAATTGTTATTTTTTTCGTAGAGGTATGCGCTTTTTACACAGAAAAAAAAAACACACACACACACAATCTATATATAATTTTTTGTATGTATAATCTAATCTCTTATTTTCGTGGGAAATAAATTAACCAAATAGTATAAAAAAAAAAAAATGAAAAAGTGCTATGCTACTGAAGGGGTTAATGGAAAAAAATGAATTGGAATCTTAATTTTTGTAAAGGTAAGGATTACTTACACAGAAGGAAGAAATCAGCTTAGAAAGTTTCATATGATAATTATTATATATTTCTAAATAGTCTTTCATGAATTCCTTTTTTCTTGAATGAGATGAAAAAACAAAACAAAAAGCACATAGAAAAAAAACATGAAATCTAAAAGGAAGTCCACGAAAGCAAAAGAAAGTTGCTTAAAAAGAATGAAACAAAACCTAGATAATATAAAAAAAAAATCTTGCTTCGTGTCCATTTTCAAAACACATCTAACATCAACATCAAACGACAGAAAAGTGACGCAGCTTTCATTACTCTTTCCAAACCTGAACTTCCCAACAAATTCACAAATATCAAGTAATGAATATATATGCACGTCAGTCACAGAATCCACGATCAACATTAGCGCAGGGAGGAAATGATAAACAGACAGTCGTTCGCTCTTATAATCGCCGAGGTCACCGTTGCGTCAGTCTCATGTGCAATTAAAAATAAAAAGCTTAAGCATATTTCTCTCCTCCACTTTCGGTTTTCTTTCTTTCTTCTTACGAGTCATTCGATATTATTACTTCTTCTTCGTCTCACTTTCCTTCTGTTTGCTCTTATTTCCCTTGTTTATTTATTTCTTTCGATTTTAAGCATATTTATCTTTTAACTTTTTGCAATATATTTTTCTTGTTTTTTTTTTTATTCTGCAAAAAAAATAGTTTACATATATCACTTGTATTTTTTTTTTTAGTATATTCTTAAAAAATACAATAATAAACAAAATAATTAGCGATTCAATCTTATAAATTTTCATCTTTTGATATTTTGCATTTCAATTTCTTGTTTATTTACATTATTCTGTAAATAAAAAATCAAGGCTTCTCAACATCATGGTTTTCTTGTAACGTTTTTGTATTTTTTTGTAATAGTCTCCAAAATTACAGTAAAGAACAGGACAATTAGCCATGCAACGTTAAATATTTTCACCTTGTAACATTTTCCAATATATTTTTTTATGATATTCTGTAAAAAAAAAGGATCAAGGTTTATCTACATCATGATTTTTGTATTTTTTTTTTTTTTTGTAATACGAGTAACCATTCAATTTCAAATATTTTTCTCTATCACCATTTTGTAATATATTTTCTAGTTTTTTTGTTATATTCTGTAAAATACCATCAAAGCTTATCTACATTATGACTGTTGTAATGCTTTTTTTTCGTATTTTTGTAATATTCTCCAAAATTACATTAAGAAAAGGAACAGTTAGCAAGTCAACTTTATACATTTTCATACATCAACATTATATAACAACATTTTCTTTATTTTTCTGTAATCTGTATTCTGTAAAAAGGAAAAATCTCATCTGGATCATGATTGCTGTAAAATTTTTTGCATTTTTTTAATATCCCCAAAAATTCATGAATAAAGTAAACAATTAATCATTCAATCTTTTCTCTTCATACCCAATCGGTGCAAAATTCTCTTCCCGGTTCATAATGGCATTCAGCTCCGCCCTAACACTGATAATTGGCTTACATGTTTTGTTATTAAAAATGCAGCACACATTAACTCATTATCAATATTTATCATTTTAACGCGCTGAGGAGTACGGTCAAGGCCGCAGACTAAGCAAAAATATAAGTAATAAAAAATAATCGTAAAAGAACAGTTTGGTCATAATCCCGTTCCTAAAATGATAATGACAGGGTAATAGAAAAAAATATATATACAAAATGTCAAATTATATTCAGATTAGTATTGATACTCCGAATATTCATTTCTCCTTTGAACATTTATTGAAGTTATTACTATCGTTGTTATTGGTTGTAGTATCATTATCATTATTGTCATTATCATTATTATTCATAAACTCAATATACTTTTTTTTCTTTCCCTAACATATTCATCCTCCAAATACATTTTTTCTTACAACACTATTATTATCATTATTATCAATATCGTAATTATTACTATTATCATTATCATTATCATTATTATTATTATTATCATTATCATTATTACTATTATTAACATTGAGGTGTGCAACAAATTATTTTCTCTGCCATAAAACCCAAAGCCGATTTGTGAAATGGTAACAGCAGCAGCAGTAGGAGGAAGAGGAGAAGGAGGAGGAAGAGGAGGAGGAGGAGGAGGAGGAGGAAGGAAGAGGAGGAGGCGGAGGAGGTGACAAACAGTTACATATACAACCAAACAGACAGAAAAAAATAAATACATGAATAAATAGATGAATAATGAGGTAGAGAGATCAAAGGTAAAAGTGTTCTGATCGTGTAGGGAGCGAACATTTGACCAGAACATCCCTCAATTTGCTGTAACATCAATAAAACTTGTATCAAACAGTATGCATAATTATGTATTAATCTGCCTATGTCCCCACGCCTCTCGCATCAGTGCTGGTCAAATGGGCATCAATGGTAATCAAATAGGGGTAAAGGTAGAGAGGAGAGGAGATATGGAGAGGGGAGAACGGGAGAGAGAAAGAGGAGAATGGTGAGAGAAGAACAAAGGATAGAGAAGGAAGGAAAAGAGAGAAAAAAATTATAGGAAAGAGAAGCTGTAAAAGGAGAGCGAAAATAGGAGGTAGAGAAAGGAGGAGAAGGAAAAGGAGAAACGAAAGAAGAAAGGGAGGGAAAAATAGCAAAGGGAAAAGAGGGAGACGTACAGGAGGAAAAGGAAGGAAAAAAAAAGAAATGGAATAGTGGTATTTTCTATTCATCATGCACACCAATACACAAAAATAGAAACACATGATATTAAAAAGAATTATTCATCATATTAATACACAAAAAAGGAGGGATACGTGAAATTAGAAGGAATGGTGGTGGTGGTGGTGGTGGTGGTGGTAGTGGTAGTGGTGGCGGTGGTGATGGTGGTGGTGAGTGAGGAAGATATGACGTGGGAAGTAACAAGTGTAGATAGGAACAGCTGTATGTGTGGTAGTGATGTGTGGTGAGACATGCAGGTGTGTGTCAGAGAGAGAGAGAGAGAGAGAGAGAGAAAGAGACAAGAGTTTTAGACAAGTGTGTGACAGAGAAAGACAGAGATGGAGGTTTGGACAAGAATATGTGGGAAGGGACGACAGGTGTGTGTGTGTGTGTGTGTGTGTGTGTGTGAGTAGGCGGGTCAGGTGTGTGTGGCCGAGCTGACGGGAACTGATTAAAACTTGGGACAATCCTCACACGTTTTTTTTAGGATTTCGTTTTTGATCCTCAGTTTTCGCCGGAGGATTAGGAGCTCTCGTTTCCTGCTCCTCGGATTACATTCCAGGATTTCCTCGCCGGATCGTCGACATTAATCATTTATAAAAGATTTCACTGATACTTAGCAGTTTTATTCTACATTCAGCCTTTTGTTCTTTTATTAAATTTTCATCAGTTTTTATCATTTATTTCATCATTTATCATGTAATTTTTATGTTTATATATTTTTTTTTCTTTTCCTTTGTTCATTTCATTTTCTATTCCATTGATTCTTGGTTTTTATTGTTTATTTCATCATTATCATTTTATCCTTTATCATCATTTTTATTCTTTATTTCATCCTTCTATCCTTTTTTTTCCCTTTATTTTATATTTCTTTTATTTCTGTTTTCCTTTTCATCCTTTTTTATTCTATCTATCCTTCTTATCCTTTATCATCTATTTCATCCTTTTGTCTTTCATCCTTTATCATCTTTATCATCATTTATTTCTTCCTTTATTATCGTTTTTTTTTCCTTTTTGATGTCTTTTTTTATCTCTTTTTATATTTTCTCCTTTTTCTCTTTTTTATCCTGTTCAACTCCTTATCTTTTTTTTTTATCGTTATTATTGTTTATTTAATCCATTTATCTTTTTTTATCTTTTTTTTTCTTTCTTCTTTATCCTTTTTTTTATCCTTTTCTATCCTTTTTATTCATTTTTATTTTCATTTCATTCTTTTATCCACTTTATTTCTTGTTGGGTGTTCATTTGGTTACATTTTCCATTTTATTTCCTGTTTCCCTTTACATTACTTTTTTTCACCTTATTTTATTGGTTTATTCTTTCCTTATTCTCTATTTTGCTCCTCTTTATTTTTCACATTCTGTTATTTCTATGTTTTTCTATTACTTATATTTTCATTTCTTTATATCATCTTTTCTTTTTTTATTTCTTGCTTATTTCACTGACATTTAAATCTTAACCTGCTTTTATTTCTTTTCCTTCATTTTTATACACTCCTCTGCTTCATATCCTTCACTTCAAATCCTATACATACCCTATACATATTCCCCATACATGTCCCATACTTCATATACCATACATACCCCTTACATACCTCACAATTCATACTCAATACTTGATATCCTATACATATCCTTTACATATCCTACACTTTACATCCCATACATATCCCGTACTCCCAGAATCAGTTGAAAAATTGAATGAAAAAGAGGAAAGTGTCATAATATTGTAATAGTTATATATATATTCTCAAAAAAAAAGAGTTTCATATTAATAACAGACGCTGCTGCTAATTACTTCAGCTTCCATTCCATATTACACTTTTCACGGGGAATTACACTCGTGCAAAATGTTCATAAAAATTATATAGTACTGAGGGTTCCTGTTTCACCTCCCGTTTTCTGTTCGTTAGGAAAATTCCAGGAGTTACTAAAGAAACATGAAGTATACGGCGTTTATTTCCCATAAAGAGAGAGAGAGAGAGAGAGAGAGAGAGAGAGAGAACACTGTCTAAAATTTACGTTCTCTCTCTTTTTATATGAAGCAACCGTATTTCCCATTTTCTCTCGTGATATTTATGGAGGAACTCAGTTAATTTGAAGAAAAAGTCTGCTTGATGTTGTTAAGTATAAGTGGAGGTCGTGTTTCCAAGTAATGGTGAGCCGTAAGTGAATTAGCTCAACAAGAGGGTCGCAAGGAACGCCGTAAAGAAGTTTCGTAGTAAAGGAAGTTAAGTTTTGCTTTGCGATTTCCTACTTTGGGTATTTTATTTATTTTATTTTTTTTTGCTTTTTCTGCTTAATTTTTGTGGTGCATTTTTGTGTTGCAGTTCACTTATCGTTAAAACGTGGTACTCTCTCTCTCTCTCTCTCTCTCTCTCTCTCTGTGTGTGTGTGTGTGTGTGTGTGTGTGTGTGTGTGTGTGTGTGTGTGTGTGTGTGTCAGTCACCCCCATTAGCAAATAAAAACCTGACAAATGACTCTAACCATTAAACAATCACGCTTCCCATTAACACCATTCCAAACTCATCAGCGGAACAAGGAAGCGAAACGAGGGAAAAAACAAACAAAACGAAAACAAAAAGGCAACGAGAGACCTTCCTGTACTCTTCCCCTCTTCCTGGGAACACCAAAACTCAGCCTAATTAGACCCGGACCCACCTACTTCCCCTCTTTTCTATCCCCTCAACTTTTCCCCTCTTCCTCTTCCTCTTACCCCACAAAAAGAGAGAGAGCAGCTTGTAACGCAATGCCGCTACTCTACTAATGAAAATAACTAGGCCTCCCACACACCCTAATTTGCTAATATCACCTTTACCACTACAAGAAGCATGAATGGGTGTAGGCCTATCCTCATACGGCTTATGGAGCACAAATAAGCTTAATATTCTCACCTTTTCGTTCGTTTCCTACTAAAGACTAAATTCTTTGTAGTTAAAGCGATTACAGTTCTTTTTGCCGTACCCACTTATGTCTATATTCTGAAACGCTTTGCTCTCTCACCTTCGCTCCTTTCTAATGGCTCTAGATAAAGATACTCGTGTTTTTTAACCCTCCCACTACTTTGACGCATTTTTTTCATGAGTTTTGGGTGTGAGAAGACGATTTTATTGACATTAGGAAGTGTTTATGGAAGTTAGAGGACTGATGGTTAGTCTTCACTATTTTAATCCCCAACATGAGTTTCTGAAGTTGTATAAAATCACCAGATACTAAGCAGAATAAATATAGAAACGCGTCATGGTAAAGATATTTCAATGGTTCTGGTGATAGGTTTGCAAGATTTTCAGTTTATCATAAGAAGGTGTCTTAAAATCACTGTTAGTCGTCTTTGTGGCCTTGGAAAATTGCCGTGGTGAGAAAATAAGGCATTTGTGAATATGGGCGGTAGTTTTGTGTGTGGAATTTTATGTGTAGAGTTGTGGGTTTCTGTCTGTGTTCAGTAAGTGGTGTTATGAATGTAGGTGTTGTTAGTGGTGGTGGGAGAGTAAAAAGTGTTGATGATATGTTGAATAGCGTTGTTAGTGGTGGTGTGGAAGGAAAAAGTGTTGGTGTATTTGTTGAATAGTGTTGGTGGTGGCGCTCAGAAACGTTGCTGAGGCTGGAACGATGCAGCACGGCAGTTCAAAACGTTTCCTGGTGAAGTGAGAAGTTTCTGGGCGATGTGGTGGAAAAATTTTGCTTCCGTGTTATGTAAAAAAAAATTTGCACCGTTCGTTTTCAAAAGTTTTCGGAGTGTTTGACATGTTACCGCGTGTTTTAAAACGTTACTGGACACTCAAAATGCTACGCAGGGTTGCAAGTAAAAAAATAATTAAATAAAAACGTTTCCTGGTGCTGTTTAGAACGTTTTCTAGGAATGAGTATCTCTTGGTGCTTAATACTTCGAACTAAGTCTTTAAAACGTTGCTTGACACTTAAACGTTACTATGTATAAATAAATAACGTTTCCTTAGTTTCGTTGGATGTTTAAAACTTTTATCCACTGCATTTCTTGCCTCTGTAATTAAAACTTAGAAATGAATGTTTAAAATGTTTTTACACTGAAAACGTTACTCTGGATTTAAAATAACACATTTCCTTAGTTTCCTTAGATGTTTAAAACGTTTATTTCACTTTATCTCCTGCCAGAGTGGTTAATACTTAAAACTGATTATTTACAACGTTTCTTGACACTGAAAACGTTACTCTGAATTAGCTTCCCGTACGAAAACGTTTTCTTGGTTTCCGTCGTGTATTTCTTGCATAACACTGAAAACGTTACTCTAGATTATCTTCCCTTAAAAACGTTTCCTTGGTTTCTTAGAATGCTTTAAACGTTCTCTTCCACCGTGTATTTCTTGCCTGAGTGGTTCAAACTTCGAACTGTCTAAAACGTTTCGTCCGTGTTTCAAACTTTCTCTCGGCGGTTCGAAGCCTCGGTGGTTCGAAGTGAAGGCCAAGAGAGTTAAGTAAATTTTTTTTCCCTCAACAAGAAGTATCGATCTGAGATATTATCATGGCACCATTTCCTTCCCTGACTATATTTCCTGCTTCCCTCTCTCTCTTTCTTCCCCTCTTCTATCTCTCTCCTCTCTCCTCCCCCTCCTTTCCTCCTCTCCTCCTTCCACGTGTCTCCTATCTGCTTCCTCTCTCTTCCTCGATATTTCTTCTTTCTCCCTTCCTCCTCTTTCCTTCTCGTATCTTCCTTCTTTTCCATCACTCCTATCTTCCTTTTTCCTCTTCCTTATTTTTCTCTTTCTCTTTTCTCCCTCCCTCTTTTGCTAATGTAATTTCTTTTCTATTCTTTTCTGTTCATTTTTGTTTTTTTCTTTTCCAAACATTACTAAAAAACAAAAGACAAATTTCACATTAGTTTTTTTTTTATATACTTCAGTTAATTTCAATCCAGTTCAAGAAATTTAAGCCGAAATATTAAAGATTTGCTCGACTTTGAAATAATTCTGGAAAAACAAACTGACTTCATTTAGGGAAGGGAAACTATACTCAATTATGTTACTCCTCTTCCTCTTCCATATCTCCCGTCTTTATCTCCCCTCTTTTTCCCCTCTTCGCCACCACCTTCTCCCCTCACCACCAAATAATATACACCGTTTCTGCTCTCCCGCTCTCCCCTCTCCCTGACCCATCGGTAACTTTCCCTCTCTCAGCAGATGGTGTGTGAAAAGGCGCATTCGATCACTCCCACGACGACCACCACGCGATATATTTACCGAGGGGGCATTCGACTACCCCTTCAGGAGACGGTCGGAATGGCGCATTTGACCATTCTTCCGGGGGTGTTTTACGCAGCGCATTCGACCTCCTCCCACCCCTTCACTGATGTACTGTAGGGAGCATTTGACACCTCCTTCTTCAGTATTTAACCTCTTCAGTGCTGGGACGCATTTTTATTACGAATTTTAGTATAATTAGACGAGTTTTTTCACATTACGAAGTTTCTATGGAAGTCAGAAGATTAATGCACAGAGTCTTCACCATTTTAATCTCTACATAAGTTTCTGAAGCTGTATAAAATCGCCAAATAGCAAGCAGGATGAATATGAAAACATGGCATGGTACTGAAGGGGTTAGCATTCATTCCCCCTAAAAATAAATCAAAAGAGAATTTGATCGTATAAGAAACCTATCAAAGAGTGTTTATTGAAAAGTCTGAATGTACTCGAAATTAATTAGTTATACCAGACAGTCAAAGAAAATGTTAATAATCTACTCTTAGGAAGTCAGTAATTAAAACTGATTTGATTAAAAAGGAGCAACAAAATGTACTCACAAAAATGAAAATAATAAAAAAATCAATGCTATTTTTTTTAATCTTAGGAGAATAAATGAATAAATCTGAATAGCGATCTTACCATTCATGAGTGAGGGTGTTCAAATATTCAATAAGGCTTAGCGAGTTGAACTGAATATTTAGATAAGAGAGATAGCATTATCACCACTGGCCCAGGGAAAAAGTGTCGAATCCTCTGATTGGTCAACGCAGCCTGGGATCATATCTATTAGCCAATCAGCTCTCACTATTTTTACGTCTATTCTTCGTATTAGGCAAATGTGGAATCAATAGTCTCAGTCTCTCTCTCTCTCTCTCTCTCTCTCTCTCTCTCTCTCTCTCTCTCTCTATCTTTTCTCCATATCTCCCACCACAAGTTTCCTCCAGTTTCCTCCTTCCTCTTTCCTCCATGTTTCCTCCACCTTCTCTCAGTTTTTATTCTCCTAACTCCCTTAATCTGTGTAATGTACTTTTTGTTTCCATTCTTTCCTTATTTGACACATTCTCTAATTAATTTTCCCCGGAGTTTTTATGATCAATATTTCCGTGACTTTAATTTTCCTTCACTTATCACTCAGAAACTCTCAAACGGGTCAAAATTTTATTCCAACCACGCTTTCATGTATGTGTATTTCTGTTAACATTTTTGCTTACGTGGACTCTCCCTCTCCTCTCTCTCTCTCTCTCTCTCTCTCTCTCTCAAACAAGCTACACTGCATGCGAACAATCCAATTCGTGCAGTTCCAATTTCCGGGAAGCAAGCGTGGGAATTCCGTGCCGGGGGAGTGTAAGCAGTCTGAAAAATCCTTCTTACGACATCGAGACGCGGCAAGATCACCTCCCACAGCCATTCCCATTCCAGAATTCCGAATGCACTGTAAGGTGGCGGCGGTATTACACAGGATTCGCTTAACACGTGAAAATATGGCGGTGAAATGCGCGGGATCTTGGACACAAATACGTGAGAAATGCTTTTTTTTCAGTTTTTATTTCTATCTTTGCCTTTCCCAATAGTGTTCTTTAAAGTCTTCAGTATTTGGACTTGTTTTTTTTCAGTTTTGGTTGTGGCTAGACTGTTTACATTAGTAAGCGTCTATGGAGGTCAATAGATTAATAGCCACAGTCTTCACTATTTTGATCACGATATAAATTTCTGAAATTGTATAATATCAACAAATAGTAAGCAGAATGAATATGGAAACGCGTCATGGTACTGAAGGGGTTAGTTTGGTTCGTGTGTATCGTGTGGGTGTCAAGGTGATGGGCGTAGTGACCGTGACTGATGTGTGTTGTGAGGGAGTGGATGGTGATTATGAGAGGAAAAATAAAGTTTGAGGTGGTGAAGCGTATTAGCGAAATGTGACACGATTCTTTGATGTGCTTTGTGTTTTGAGTTTAATTTGATCGTTGTGAAGGTGTGTGAGGTTGGTGGGAACTGGTTGAGAAATATTGTGAGGAAAGCGTTTTGAATCTTTAGTAAATAAAAAAATGGAACACAGATATATACACATAGCGGATCTCCTCCCCAACACACACACACACATTTCACAGCTGTTGCCATGACGTAATATAAGCAAACACAAGACCATACTATTATATTTCCAATGCATAACACCGAGAGATTATTTTTCACCCTTCATGTTCGTCCTTGTTGACATGCGGAACACTAGAAATAATTTGCCCGAACACTGAAAAAAATAGACCGGAATAAACATCACATACTTTTCTCTTTCCAAAGCACATACACACAGGAGTCAATATGATTTTAAGACTAGTATGAGGGGAGTCAAAATTATATCAACACTAGAAGAGAATATGTAGAAGCGATTAGGTAGAAGAGATAATATGAAGGAGGGATGGAAATAGATTGGTAGAAGAAAGTAGTATTAAGAGAGCGAGACTACTTTCCCTCTCAAAGTTCCGTTCTGAAATGCATGCAATTTCCATAACAAATATACTTAGTGGAAGTGCTCCTCCAAAACATTCACTCGTATAGAAGAGACTAGAAAAAGGAGATTGGTAGAAGAGATTGGAAAAAGGAGATTGGTAAAAGAGATTGGAAAAAGGAGATTGGTAAAAGAAATTGGAAAAAGGAGATTGGTAGAAAAGACTGGAAGAAAAATGGCAAAGTATGAGAGTGAGTCAATAATTATAATTTCCTCTCTTACTAGTACATACTTTTGACTCACCCTGTATGAAAGACACCTTAGTTAGAAATTATGACCTGGAAACCTTTTTAATGTGAACAGAAAAAGAAGGTCAGAGGATAAGTTGACGAATCAGACCCATCAATACTGAGACACATTTTTACCTTGAGATTTCTGTACGATTAGACCATTTTATTGACATTAAGAAAGGTCAATGGAGGTCAGAAGATTAATTACCAGAGTCTTCACTACATTAATCCCCTACATGAGTTTCTGAAGCTGTATAAAATCACCAAATAATAAGCAGAATGAATTTGGAAACGCGTCATGGTGCTGAAGGGCTTAAAGAAACTAATATTCAAAACACAAGAACACATATACATTTCATTGTGTTAAGAATAAAATCTGCATCACTTAAACATTTATCTGTGAAGGAAAAGGAAAGACACAAAAATATTAACAAATGACTCGAAAAAAAGTAAACTAGAGGTCACGAAATCAGAAAAAAATGAGTTTTGACCATTAAAGGATTATTTATCTACTAGCAAATGAATTTAATGAGGAAAAGAAAAGAAAAGACACAAAAAATATTAGAAATGAACATTATGGGATTAATTGTCTACTAGCAAATGAATTTAATAACGAATTTACATAAAAAAGGCCTACAGTCACTTAGCATTGATCTGTGAAGGAAAAGGAAATACACAAGATGACAGATGACTCGGAAAACAATGAATTAGAGGTCATACAATCAGAAAAAAAAGTGTATTGACCATTATAGGATTAATCATCTACTAACAAATGAAAATATCAACGAAATAACATAAAGAGAACAAAAAAATTAAAACACACTTCACGCACTTATAAAAATACCCGAACATATAAAAAAACTCAACCAATGCGCTGATGAATCCCAGAAGCAGTCACAGTCACTCACAAAACACCAATTAGCAAAAACCTGAATATTCCTTTGACTCACCACGAACAGAAACGATCAGTGAGACTCGGCTTGTGACACAGACGGGCTGCGGGGATTAGAGGAGCGAGTCTGCGCTGGAAACGTATCATGGGAACAATATCTATGCATTGGTGCTCCACGATTGCCCTTCGTCGAGAGTGGGGATGGAAAATCGAGGGAAAAGATAGACAGAGAATAGACAGGGAGAGACAGGGACAAGAGGGCTAGGGAATAGATTGATTGAAGGGTAGAAAGGGAGAAACTACGAGAACAGGAGAGAGAAAGGGAAGAAGGAAGGAAGGAAGGTGGGAACGAGGAAGGGAAGGAAGGCAGTGTGAAATGAGAGAGAGAGAGAGAGAGAGAGAGAGAGAGAGAGAGAGAGAGAGAGAGAGAGAGAGAGAGAGAGAGAGAGAGAGAGAGAGAGAGAGAGTACACAAGGGACGAGAGGAGGAAGGGAGAGAAGGAAAGAGGGAGGGAGAGAGAAGTAGGAGACGAATGAGACGGAAAGAGGGAACTGTATATGAGAGAGAGAGAGAGAGAGAGAGAGAGAGAGAGAGAGAGAGAGAGAGAGAGAGAGAGAGAGAGAGAGAGAGAGAGAGAGAGAGAGAGAGAGATTAAAGGACAGGAAATAGCAAAATGGAGGGCTGTCGTGTGTGTGTGTGTGTGTGTGTGTGTGTGTGTGTGTGTGTGTGTGTGTGTGTGTGTGTGTGTGTGTGTGTGTGTGTCAACTGAAAGCGTTATGTCAACTGAAAGAGAAGAATGAGAAAAAGAAAGGGAGGGAGAGAGAGAGAGAGAGAGAGAGAGAGAGAGAGAGAGAGAGAGAGAGAGAGAGAGAGAGAGAGGGTGACAGCTTCATTTCAGGAGTAATTTAAGCTCAGCTCGTCCACAGCAAACCTTTTTTTTTCTCCTCCACAAAACATGTAGTAGACTTCCCACGGGGGCATTTCCTTCCTTCTTCTACCTTCATCAGCTTCCCTTTGTCTTGTATCGCCATATAATTTCTCTTCCTTTATTTTCTACTCGACTTTCTCCTCCGTCGTAGGATTATTGATGATTTACAAAGGTAATTTCAAGTCAGTTTAATTACTACATGACTCGAGGGACGCTGCGCCTTCCCGTCACGAATCCCGGTTAATAAAAGTTAATGAAAAGTCTTGTAAATCAGAACAAAAATTATCATCGTACGTTCACCACCACTGTCTAGACGAGGCAGTGACGTAAGGTGTGTCGCGGTGAAGGGAAATGTTTCTGCCTTTTGAACGGGGTTACAAATTCATTACCACGGTTTCTCTCTCTCTTACGGGATTACTATTCGTGTGATGCGTTTTGAATGATCTTGTAGAATTTGATTAGGTGTTAAGTTCACCAGGAAAACAACAATTAGGAGCCCCGCCATAATAATAATAATAATAATAATAATAATAATAATAATAATAATAATAATAATAATAATAATATTAATGACAGTAGGGGTGGTGCTGCTGATGATGATGAAGATGTGGTAATGATGCTAAAGATTATGGTAACAAAAAATAATAGTGATGGTGGTGATGATAATAATGATAATGGTGGTGGTGGTGGTGGTGGTGGTGGTGGTGGGGTCGACCGAGCATAGCATATTACTTTTTTACTTTGAGTTTTGTGCATGATTAGATGATTTCATTTGCATTAGGAAGAGTCTATGGAGGTCAAAAGGTTAATGGCCTGAGTCTTCACTATTTTAATCCCAACGTAAGTTTCTGAAGCTGTATAGAATCGCCAAAATATTAACCAGAATGAATGTGAAAAACGCGTCTGGAGAGATTGAGATGAATAATGTACGGTGGCAGAGGCAATGTTCCTTCACGGAGATTAACATAGAAATAAGTCGTTCTTCACCTCTTCTCTTGTTACCAGCGACATTTCCGTCTGGTAAGAAGGAGATGCGCTACTGTTTCCTGCTTTTCTCATTTCTAGCGAAACAAAAATGAAGAAAAGTAGCAATATTATTCTTTTTTTGTTGGTGTTGTTGGAAAAGATACATTAAAGTCTATATATTTGAAAATTAAAGCAGATATTTTCTTTCTTTTTTTTATTGTTAAGAGACATTGAGGTTTAGGAATTTGATTTTAAACAACATAAAAACACCAAATTTTTCATCTTCCTTTCTAGAACAGGAACAAAACTATGCTTGTTTTCCACTATTTTCATTTCTAAGCTAACAGAGAAGAAGAAAAAAGTAGAGAATACGTTTTTGTGTTTTATCAAGCCATGTTTTACGTACAATAATATCCATTTTTGCTTTTTACTATTTTTGAGTAAATATAGAATGTCAAGTTTAAAGCACATGTCTGAAATAAAAAAAAATATATCAATGAACGATACAAAAATCAAAGAGAATAATAAATGTTAATACGTGCATCATTTCCTCCTCCATTACAACTCCATTTTTCAATTACCTAAGCCCTCGCCATAGTATTTATATCAAAATTCAAATAAAATACATGTACCTAGATTTATTTTCTAACCCCTTCTGTACTCCAGTGTTAGATCTTTTAGTTGCATCCATTAAAAAGTCAAATTTAATTCATGCATGCTAATTGTTCTTCGTCAGGACATTAATTGAAACTCCTTCACAAAGAGCTCATGAAGAACCAGCTTAAAAATATTATCTCCAAAAGTTTAATTCCGTAAAAGAGATTTCAGAGGGGGAGGGGAAAAGCAAGGAAGGAACACGGAGAGAGAAAAACAAAGTGAAGGGAAAAGGGAGAGAGAAAAGTAAGGGAGAGGAAGATAATAAGAGAAAAATAAGAGAAAAGTAAGAGAAGAGCAAAATAAAAAAACGGAATAAAAATAAGAGAAATGAGAGGGAAAAAAAGGAAAAAGAACTTAAGATGAGAGGGAAAAGTGAAATGATGACATGAGAAAGGTTGAGAAAATGCAAAGGATAAAGAAAATGGGATAAGAGAAACTAAATGAGAAGGAAAAAGGAATATTGTGAAGAGATAAAAAGAAGAGAGAGAAGGAAAAAAGAGAGAAGGAAAAGAGAGAAGGAAAAGAGAAGGAAAAAAGAGAGAGAAGGAAAAAGAGAAGGAAAAAGAGAGAGAAGGAAAAAAACAGCATTGTGAAGGGATAAAGAGAGAGAGAGAGAGAGAGAGAGAGAGAGAGAGAGAGAGAGAGAGAGAGAGAGAGAGAGAGAAGATAAAGTGAAAAGAAGACACCAATGAAGAGGGATGATGATAAATAGAAAATGAGGGGAAAAATCGAAGGGAAAGAAGAGAGAGATGATAAGAAGAGAGATCAACAATAAAAGATGGAATAAAGAGAAAGAGAATAAAAATCAGAAATGTTACAAAAAGAATGCAAAATAAAGAAAAGGAAAAGGAAAAGATGAAAGAAGAATAGACAGAGAAACAGAGAAAACACACACACACACACACACACACACACACACACACACACACACACACACACACTATAGTTAACGAAGAACAAATGAAACAACTTGAAAAAGAAATCTTAAAGGCCTAAAAAAGACTTCTAACTGCCCTGGACGACCTTCCTGAGCTCCTGAGGGCACGGTTGAGGAAAGCGAATTGGGGGAACTTAGTAATGAGGTGGCTGGGAAAAAAAGAGAGGCAGGTGAGGGAACTTAAAGCGGCGTGGGAGGAGCTTAAGGGAGGAAAAATAATGTGTGGGGAAAGAAGGAAGGAGAAGGAAGAAGAAAGAAGGGGATGATGGAGTTTTGATGAGTAGAGAAGTCTTGTGAGAGTAAGAGGAGGTAGGAATTAAGACCAAGAGAGAGAGGAAGAGTAAGTTAGTGGTGGTTATGAAGGAAGCTGAACAGGAAAAAAAAAAAAGGGTCATTGATAACAAGATATTAACTTTTTATAGAGTATGAACAGAGAAGGAAAAAAAAAGTAAAATCTAAGAGGAATATAATAGAAAAAAAATAAGAAAAGATTGTTCATAAAAGAAAGTTACCCATTTATCTTTACTTTCATTCGCACAGAAGTTTTTTTTTTATTAGGGGAAAGAGTAAAGAAAATGTCAAAAAAAAGTAATAAGAAAAAGACGAAAGTAAACAAGCAAAGGTTATTGATAAAGGAAATTACCTGTTAAGTGATTAATGAGGACAAATTGATTTCTGAAGGGTTTGTGAACGCTGTCTTAGAAAATGTGGAAAAGTAGACATTAAAACTTTGGGAGCTGAAGAGAGAATGAACGAGGATTAGCAATAAAGAAGGAGGAGGAGGTGGAGGAAGAGGAGGAGAAGTGTAAACAAGAAAAAGAAGAGGAGGAGAAGGAAAATGAAGAGGAAGAGAAGGAAATAGAGAAACAGAATAAACAATAGGAATAATAACACCACCATCACCACCACTACCACCACCACCACCACAACACCACAACACATCAACAAAGAAAAACAAAATGAAAAAAACTAAGAGAAATGAACCCTACAATAAAAAAAAAACAAATAAAAAACAAAAGAAAAAAAAGAAACACCAGAAACAGTCGTATTAGTAGCAGTAGCAGTAGTAGTAGTAGTAGCAGTAATAGTAGTAGTAGTATTAAAGATTAAACCCATTCCTCACACAGCCAGCTCATGTCATCTCTCCTATGCACACAAGGCTGGCTCTCGCATGTTTGTGTACCGTCTGATGCGAAGATAAAAGCCTTCCTGTTTACCCTCGAGGCCCAGCAAGTCTTTAGCCGGTTCTTCTATCAGCGTCTTAATAATAGTGGGGCTGCGAGGAAGCTCCAGCTGCTAATAGATAAGGATAAAATCTTCAAAAATACTGATACCTCCTGATTAACTGCGGCGTCTTCAGGTCAAGGTAAAGAGAGAGAAAGGGAGAGAGAGAGGGGGAAGAAAAAGAGAGACCTAACATTTATTTATAAGTCTACATAGATTGAAAACTAAATATATTCCTCTCTATTCATAGTTTAAATATAGAAAAGCTTTCACGACTAAAAAAAATACAAATAATGGAACAAAGAAGAGGTAAACTATAAATAGCCACGAAAAAAAATTGAAAATAAATATAAGAGTGAATAGAGAAGACAAAGACGAACCCAAAATAAAAAACTAAAAACTTTCAGATCCTGTTACTCAAAATAGAACTTCTCACAGGAAAGAATACAAAAAATACAAAAGGCGGAACAAAAAGAGGCAAACAATAAATATCCACGAATAAAAAAAAAAAAAACAAGCGAGAATAGAGAATACAAAGACGAACCACAGAAAGGGAAACAGGAGGGAAAAAAATGTTAGAATTCTTTTATTTTTTGTCTCTTCCCTTCATTTAGAAACCGGAGAAGCCTGAGGTTGAAATCTAGGTATTCAGGGAAGGGTGGGAGAGAGGGAGAGAGGGAGAGAGGGAGAGGCAGTTGGAGGAAAGAAACGAGGGAGATGAGGGAGAGAAAAACAAAATGATACAGAAGAGATGGAGAAGCAAGGCGAGAGAGAAACAATGTAGATAGGAAGAAAGACGAAAAACGCTAAGAAAGAGAAGACCAGGCATAGAGGGAAGGAGAGAAAACAAGTGGAAAAAAGAGAGAAATGGAGGAAAGAAAAACAAATATAGAGAAAAGGGGAAGAGGGAAAATGTATGAAGATAGAAAGAGAAACAAGAGGAGGAGGGAGAAGGAAGAGGTAAGAAGGGGAGAAAGGAAGAGAAGGACAAGCAAAGAGGGAAGGAGAGAAAGACAGTGAAAAACGGAGAAATGAAAGAAAGAAAAACAAATAAAGAGAATAGGAGAAGAGGGGAAATGTATGGAGCGAGAGAGAGAAAAAGAGGAGGGAGAAGGAAGTGGTAAGGAGGGGACGGATGTTGAAGATAGGGTGAAGGAAGTGAAGGAAGCAGAGTGAAAGGAGACAGGAAGTGCATTATATACTACGTGGAAAAGAAAAGCCATCTCTCCCTTAGTCACTGAATCTAAAAATGAAAATTGACCGAGACAGCGAAGTTAGTCCTTTGTCTTGCCTTTTGTCATATAAGATCATAATTATCATTTTTAACAATAGAAGAAAAAGAAGACAACAACACACACACACACACACACACACACACACACACACACACACACACACACACACACACACGCACACAGAGAGAGAGAGAGAGAGAGAGAGAGAGAGAGAGAGAGAGAGAGAGAGAGAGAATGTTTGCTGATTATAAATTTATGAACAAGGAATCAAAAATATAGAAAAATTAATCTACTACAGAAATTTCATAAGCTGTAGCACTAATTAATATACTGTACTACAAAAATGTGTGTTTGATGAAAGCTAAGCGATTATGATGAAAAAAATTGCTTATTACTGAAAGAGGCAAACTAGAAACACTTAATCGTGCATCCTCATGAAAAACAATGATAAAAAACACTAAAAAAACAGAAAATCAAATAAAACAAACAAACACGTTCTTATAAAAATCAATACAAAAGATAGATGAACAAAACAGATAAAAAAAAAACACACACAAAACATAACAAAAAATACACAAATGAAAAACACCACCACCACCACCACCATCACCATCATCATCATCATCATCATCATCCAAATCCATTTATAGAGAGGATCAACATTTTGTCCATCCATTAAACTGCCTATATTTTAAGGGCTTCATTACCTAACTCTATTTATCACGAGGACGAAAACGGCGCCATGATGGACTTACTGACTCTCTGCTCCAATGAGTTAATTGTTCGTGAAGGAGAGAAAGGCATGAAAAAAAGGAAATAGAGGAAAAA
>NC_059258.1:2032570-2037570 GCF_017591435.1 Portunus trituberculatus
CTCCAGTCAAAACTATATTGATTCCTCAACTCAACAACTCTGGAAAGCTGAGAAAAAAAAAGGGAAAAAGTTGGAACCAGGACGACTATCACGATAAGTCTAAATATTTCTGGACTCATGACGCGTTTTGTTTTGTTGTCGCGTCGGAGAGTCACACGACATCAAATCTAGTACAATAAAATACAATTGAATAAAAGTTTCCCTCGTAGCGATAAACAAAAGAGGATTATTGTTCCTGTATTTTTCCATTGTTGTTACTGTTGTTGTTAATAATTTCATAATCACTTATCAGGATCAATATCAACGAGAGCTGACAGCATTGTGTTTTTTGCATCAATTGTATCAATTACGTATTATAATAAGATAAAAACTGGTACACTAAACTCTCTCTCTCTCTCTCTCTCTCTCTCTCTCTCTCTCTCTCTCTCTCTCTCTCTCACACACACACACACACACACACACACATAAATAAGTTGAGCATTTTCCTCAATATCCTGTTTACTCTTAAGTGTAGGAGAGGAGGAGGAGGAAGTGGAAGAGGAGGAAGAAGAGGAAGAGGAAGAGGAAGAGGATGAGGTCAAGAAGAGGGTACAAAGGGTAATGTTCCTCCAGAGTATTCCGTTCAGGGTCATTTAGGGTCATTCTCCACCTATTTCCGATAACAAAACCTTCACTTTCGGTTCCTTTGCTATTTTCAGATTTTTTTTTTTCCTCTCTTCATTCTTTTCTTGCTGGTGGTGGTGTTGGTGGTGGTGGTGGCGTTGGTGGTGGTGGTGGTGGTGGTGGGGGTAGTAAAAGGTGTTTCAATAAACTTGTGAAAGGCAAGGCATAGATTTTTATACACCTTTCGTTCCTTCCTTCCTTGCTACGTGCCTGAGAGAGAGAGAGAGAGAGAGAGAGAGAGAGAGAGAGAGAGAGAGAGAGAGGGAGAGGGAGAATCTTTATGCGTTCTTCCCACCGTAACACCCAAAGGAATGATGATAAAGAAAGGAAGAGGAAAAAAGGACAAAGAGAAGAAGGGAAACATAAGTAGGTTTTGTTCTCATTCTTACGAGTCCAATTCTCTGATTAAAAGTAGTAGTAGTAGTAGTAGTAGTAGTAGTAGTAGTAGTAGTAGTAGTAGTAGTAGTAGTAGTAGTAGTGGTGGTGGTGGTGGTGATGGAAGTGGTGGGAACATCGATCTGGTCTGAAATAACAGCGAGAAAAGATAAATACACAGAAGGTATCTCTCTCTCTCTCTCTCTCTCTCTCTCTCTCTCTCTCTCTCTCTCTCTCTCATGCTGCTTCTACCCAAAGACCCCATTGTCAGAAAGCACACACACACACACACACACACACACACACACACACTTATGAACACTGCTTGTCGATTTTTAGATGCTTTTGGCGTGGAGAGAGAGAGAGAGAGAGAGAGAGAGAGAGAGAGAGAGAGTTATAGTGTGTTAGGTGCTCCTCTTTACTACTCTCTCTCTCTCTCTCTCTCTCTCTCTCTCTCTCTCTCTCTCTGTAGCACACTGATACAGAATACGTGCAGAAGATACAACGAAGAAATGAAGGCAAAAATAACGCTAGAATTTGCACTGTACCTTCGTTCTTCACGCTTCTGAATCGTGTTTCCGTTTACCTGAGAATTGCAAACGCTGATTCTACACTTTTCATTTTTCCCTTTTCCATTTTCAACTCGTGTTTTGTGTTTTTTACTCCTGTTTAGTTCATGTGCGTGTGTGTGTGTGTGTGTGTGTGTGTGTTATGCTTTTCTCTGACCCATTTCTTCCTCTTCCTCTTCCTTCTTTCTCTTCTCTTTTCCCTCTCTCTCTTTCACTGGTAGAAAATCCCTCTAAAAGAAATCATGAGAATAAGAAAGAGTTTCGTACTCAGAACATAATTTAATTTCAGTGAAGTCCTTCAACTCATTACATTACTCTGGAGACGAGAGAGAGAGAGAGAGAGAGAGAGAGAGAGAGAGAGAGAGAGAGAGAGAGAGAGAGAGAGAGAGAGAGAGAGAGAGAGAGAGAGAAAATACATCAATCTTCCTTAGACACAACAATTATATCAAACCAAAAAAGAGATGAAAACCATAGAAAGAAATCACGAAACTAAAAAATGTGGAAGATCCATCAGAAATTATACTTTTTTCTCTCTCTCTCTCTCTCTCTCTCTCTCTCTCTCTCTCTCTCTCTCTCTCTCTCTCCTTAAGCCAATAAGAGAAAGATATTTCAGGGAAGAGGAGGAGCAGGAGATTAAGAGGAAGGAGGATGTTTACAGTGGGCGAAAGAGTGTAGAGAAGAGAGGCAAGGAGAGAGCGAGGTAAGAAAGTAATGGGAAGGGATGAGAAGAGTAGGAGTAAAGTAGATAAAGTAGAGAAGAAGAAAGAGAAGGACAATAAACACAAATACGTAGAAATAGGCTTAGGAAAGGGTAAGAGAAGGTGTTAATTTGATAAAACTGGTGGAAATTATAGAAAACATGGATTAATTGATGAAGAGAGAGAGAGAGAGAGAGAGAGAGAGAGAGAGAGAGAGAGAGAGAGAGAGAGATGGATACAAACAGAAACTAGAAGAGGATGAAAGGAGAAGGGAGAGACTTGTTAAAATTGAAGAAAGAAAAAAAACAGAGAAATGCACAACTACAAATAGATACCAGGAAGGATGAATGGAGGAGGAAGTGACTCAGTAAAAATAAATAGGAAAAAATCAAAGAGAGCACAGAGATCAACAAAGATTAATGACGTAAAAAGGATATGGAGACACACACGCACTGACAAATATAAACAAAGACAAGCGCATAACAAGAATGTCAAAGGGAAAATAAAACACACACAGATACACAAGGGAAATATAAAGTTAGTGAGGAATAAAGACAAAAAATACTCTTATAGATGAAGAGATTAACTGAGACAAAATAAATACAAAGGCATAAAAAATACAAAACGAAATAGAAAATAGAAAACGAAACGAAAAGATAGTTACAGTGAATAACACAAAACAAGTTCCTTCTTCTCCTTTACAACTTTGATTACTGTTTATATTTTTACAGACGAAATCAAGTGACACAAAAATACAAAAGCATAAGAATAGAGAACGAAATAAAAAAGATCTTAGTTACAGGGAATAAGACAAAGCCAGTTCCTTCTCCTCCTTTACAACGTTGATTACTGTTCGTTAAATTAATGAGTCTCTGGGCACAGTCGTGGAAAGCATTAAATTCCTTGATTATGTCATTTACTTCAACTAAAAAAGAAATAAAATCTAAAGAGTATACTGTCTTTTGTGAACCTCAAGCACACATGAACACTTAACAAAAGGATATGAGTATGATTTAAACACGTAAGCTTAATTCTCTCAATACTGCGATACATTTTTACCTTGAGATTTGTGTGTGATTAAACCATTTTATTGACATTAGGATGGGTCTATGGAGGTTAGAAGATTAATGGCCAGAGTCTTGACTATTTTAATCCCCATATGAATTTCTGAAGCAGTATAAAATCACTAAGTAATAAGCAGAATGAATATGGAAACACGTCATGCTACTGAAGGGGTTAACAAAACATTTTTAACATACCTGACTATTTAAAGGGAAACAATTAACACCTGGCATTATTTCTATACAGGTAAAAAGTCCAGATAAACTTATTACATAATTCAATACAGGACAGGTGAACTTTAAAGGGTTAGGAAATACAGGTAAACCAATATAGGCGATATTCATTAGACATACACAGGTAGACATTACCAATAAACAGAGGTAGATTATTGCAAGAAGACATACAAGTGAAGTAATATACAGGTAGAGAGGCTAAACAAGGCAATATATAATCACAGCTATATAACACAGGTAGGCAAATATCTGTAGGCGAAACAGGTAGAAGAAATTATGTAAGAAAAACAACAGAGCTAAATTCAAATAGACAAAAAAAAAAAAAATAAAGATAGAAAACTTGATATATAAAAGACACGCACACACACACACACACACACACACACACACGTTTCCAGATCATCACAGAGAACCAGGAAAAAATCACTAACAAAATTACACCCCATATCCAAATTCAAGTATAGTGTTTACTGCTGATGAAAATAAAAACACAGGGGAAGATAAAACAAAAAAAAAAAAAAAGTGAAAGGGGCAGGGGGAGAATAATTAGTAGAAGCACACACAAGCTGGCGAGGCAAACATTAGTCGTGGCTGTGCAATTATGTTGTAGCGAGTCTATCATTAACCAAAACAAAATTCCCATCACCAAATCAACGTCGATGAAACACTGCCCTCTCTCTCTCTCTCTCTCTCTCTCTCTCTCTCTCTCTCTCTCTCTCTCTCTCTCTCGTTATTCCAATTTGTAAGAACATACCTACAGTCTCTCAATCTCTCTCTCTCTCTCTCTCTCTCTCTCTCTCTCTCTCTCTCTCTCTCTCTCTCTCTCTCGTGATTCATTGCCTCAGGTCACGCTTATCTGAGGTCAAGCTACGTTAGGTCAAGTTAGATCAGGTTACTTGCATTTTATCATTGTTCTTAAGTTATTTTCAAGGCATTTTTTTTTCTATTCTTCCAAGTCACGTTTGGCTATGATGCTTGCAATTCAGTGTTTTTTTTTTTTTTTATTTATTGTTTTTCCTTCTTTTTTAGGTAATTCCCAATGTGCCTTTGTTCTGTGATTTTCAAGGAAGGTCAATTTAGATCAGACAAATATGACCTTTGCAGTTTCTCTTTTTATTTTTTTATGAAGCTTTTCCGGATGTGATATTTTTCTGATGTTCGGTCAGGTCAGGTTAACATTTCTTCTTTATTTCCTGCAGGCATTCCGGATATTGACTTCTTTTTTTTTTATCTTTGTTAGTGTAGGTCAGCGGAGGACAAACGTGGCTAATTTATGTCTCTCCTTAGGTCAATCGGGGTCATGTGAAGTGATACTGACCTTAGTATTTTTTTTAAACCAATTATTTACATTTTTTCTTTATTTTTCGTTACGTCTGAGTCAATATAGAGCTACCTATTTC
>NC_059258.1:2042570-2067570 GCF_017591435.1 Portunus trituberculatus
GATTCCAGGAACCTTGATACTAAATTTACTCCACATATAACTAGAAAGAAATAACAATATGGTAAATAGATTATGTACCCGGACACAAAAATCTCTTATTACAAAAAGAAGCGCACAAAAGGAGAATCAGATCGTGTAATAAATGTTCTGAATGCCTTCGTACTTAAGCCTGTTAGAAATACATAGATAAAAGGAAGAAAAAGTAACAACCAAACTGGAAGGAAAATATATGACCAAAAATGATAAAAGAAATGCGATTAAGGAATAATGATGGAGCACTTGTTAGAAAGACTACTACTACTACTACTACTACTACTACTACTACTACTACTACTACTACTACTTCTACTTCTACTATTACTACCTACTAATACTACTACTACTACTACTACTACTACTACTACTACTACTACTTATACAACAACAACAACTACTACCACTACTACCACTACTACTACTACACGTGTCTGTGGGGAAGGTTATTATCCTCTAATGATCCAAAGGGAAATATAGCGTGCAAGGTTTTCTCCCGCTGGTAAACACGTGGATAGGAAACACAACGTAGCTTGACATGACAGTCTTAATAAAATCATGACAGTCTCCGTGAAATAAGTGACTGCAAACGTGACATCGCTTACATCTATATTTTTCTCGGACGCCTCACACGAAAGTATTATTATTTCATGTTTTTTTTTTTCATTCGTTTTCTCTTTTTTTTTTAGACAAGAAAAGTGGGCCTGAAAATTATTCCTTTCTATCTACTGTTTCTCTATTTATTTATTTTTCTTTTGCGATGTCGAGTTATTTTCGTCATTAGGTGAAATTGTTTTGTGTTTTCTTTTCTTTTTTTTATCAAGTAATTATTTCGGCTTACTCTTTCTTCTTTTTCTTATTTTTTGACATCATTTATATTTCTTATATGTACGTTTTTATTAACGGCACAGTCGTCACTACTACTACTACTACTACTACTACTACTACTACTATTTGTGCTGTTACTATTATCAATGATGTATGCAAAGACAACGTAAACAAAAGTGAACAAATAAAAAAGTAAAATAGATAAATAAACAAAATTAGCAAATAAACATATGAGACATCACGAAATTAAATATATTAAGTAATTATGAGAGAGAGAGAGAGAGAGAGAGAGAGAGAGAGAGAGAGAGAGAGAGAGAGAGAGAGAGAGAGAGAGTTAAAGGTGGAGTGAAAAATGTGAAAAAAAATAAACACCACAAAGAGGAAAAATTTACATATCCTTATGTTGGACGCACACACACACACACACACACACACACACACACACACACACACACACACACACACACAGCCATTGTAGGTCCACAGTAGCCCTGGATTTATTTTATTATTTTTATCTAAAACTTTTCCCCTCCAAAATTTTTCATTCTAAACTCCAGAGAGCGAAACATTTGTGAGCGAAGTGTTTTGCATCACCTTTGTGGGTTTTACATGGCGACGCTGCCTCACCAAACACAAACACACACACACACACACACACACACACACACACACACACACACAGGTGCACTGAAAGCCGCTAAGGATCATAAGTAGACTCACATAATGACAAGACATATTTACATTACGAGCATCATTGTGTCATTTGCATAGTTTCCCTCGCGGTGAGAAAATGGCGCTTTTAACATTTAAGAGAAGAGAGTACACCAGTGGGTCCGTTTTATCTCAACGAGTCCACGTTTTAAAGAGTATTATTCTCTTTCATCTGTTTTAATAGTTTAACATTTACCTGATGGAATGTTTGTATTTATCTCACCAAAGGGATTTTAGTTTTAAGCACAATTGCAAAAGGTTTCTGTTTTTTTTTTTACTTGTTTACTTTCGTTAGTTTTATTACAGTTATCATTTTTTTTTATGTATTTTCATCTATTCCATCTTGTCTTTATTTATTAGGAAATATTATATGATGTAGTTACGTCTTATATTCCATGTCCTCGTACTAAATTATTCAGCATTAAAAAGCAATGTAATGTACTCACGTAAAAATATCTTCCATAAAAGCATCGCACAATCTTATGTCTGCTAAATACACACACACACACACACACACACACACACACGGACCCAAAACACCTCAATCGACGCTTTAAAATAATTACAGCATATACATATTTTTTCCTGCTTTCCTGAAAACTCCGGAGCAATATTTAATTTTTATCAGACACAGCTTGAGGGATTTCACGCTGTTTTGGCTCAATTTGGCGAGCTCTCCCTGTTTTGGCGCACGAGTTTACACAGCGATTCGGGGCGGAAGCTCAGCCTGATTATTTAGCGAGAGGAACGCGGCGAATACGCAAGCTGGAGTTAGTGGCGGACCGAGCGGCGTTCCAGGTTGTATTCGCTAGATTGCCAGGCCGCGGGAATTGAGGCCACGTGAACAGAAGGGCGGCAACTCACCTGAGACTCACACCTGGGACTTAAAGATTTATTAAGAGCTTAGACTGTGAGAAACACGTGTATTAAACAGTTGAAGTGTGTGAAAGATCCTGCCGGTGGTGTGTAGTGAAGCAAGCGACTCTGCGCTGTTTAACTGGAGTTTGCAGATTAAGGATGAGTTTGATCTATGATATGAAGTAAGCAGGTGTCGTGCGTGAAATAAGGGACACTTTACTCATTACCTAGACTCAATTTACGAGAATATATGGAGTAAAAAGCTCTAATTCATGAGAAAAAAAATATTGATACTTCTAGTTATTTTGGTTTATTTTTTTTCCCTTGTTTTCTGAAAAGTTATTGACGCGATAACATTGTTACTAAAAAAATTGCATATTTTATTAAAAGCCAACGAAGGGAATCATAACAGTAAAATGTAAAATGAAAAGCTTTAATTCACGAACACAGTCGGTGGTGATAGTGGATGTCAATATATTTCAGACAGATTTCAATACTATTAGTCAATATATTCAATAAAATGTATTGGTATATAAGAAAAAGAAAATAAAAATTATGTATACACACAAATAATGGAAAATGATTACGAATATACAGATAAAAAAGAAAGTAACAACAATTATGAACGTTTTATCAACAGAAAATGGAAGAGAAAGAGAATAACAAGACAATGACACATAAAACAGCAATATGATGTCTTAGTAACACGAGAAAACACAGAAATGCTAAGAATTCAGAATGACTCACTAACTTCCGAATAAAAATAGCAAAGAAAGAGCAGGAATTTAGATTATCGACACACGGGAGAGTCCTCAACACTAAAGTACTTGAATGAAAAAGGTAAGAGCTTCAAATAGCACGTTCAAGAGAAAGAATTTAGATTACATACGAATTACAACAGAAACACAAGCAGAAGAGGGGAAAATATTTAACAAGAATTGCAAACATTCCACAAACATGTCTGAAAATAAAGAGGAAGAAGAAGAACAGGAGGAGGAAGATGAAAAGAAATAAAGAGGACAAGAATTTCAAATATTATGTAGCAGAGTAAAAAAAATAAGACCAATTCCACAAACGAACGAAATAAAGAAGAGCATAAACAGGAGGAGGAGGAGGAGGAGGAAGATGAAAAGAAGTAAAGAGGAGGACAAAAATTCAAAATATTATGTAACAGAGGAATAATAAGAACAATATACAAAAGCAACATTCATTAACAGCTAAAATTTCACAAAAACCTAAACATTTAAACTTTTCTAACATAAAAACAAAACATCACACCTAAAAAAAGAGAAAAATCCGAATATTTTCCAAACACATAAAAAAAAAACACACAAAGAAAGAAAAGCAGACAAAATCAAACCTTAAAAATAACAATATATTAGTAGAAAAACAAACACGAAGAAGAGAATTACAAAAAGGAAATACAAAAGACAATACAAACTATAAGACGACTCAACCTTAACAAAAAAAAAAACTCAAGAAAAACACAAAAAAAGCAGATAAAAAAATACAGAAAACTTAAAGAAATGAAAATAACACACAAAAAAACAGAAAATAATGAAAAATAAAAATAAAAACACAAAAATATATATACAAAAGAGAATAAAAAAAAAACAATAAAAACAAAAATATATTAAAGAAAATCAATAAACACAAGAAAACAGAAAATAAAGAAAACAAAATAAAAAGACTTTAAAAATGACAATAAAAAGAAAAAAAAACAATAAAAACAGACACAAGTTAAAGAAAATAAAACAAACACAAAAAATCACAAAATAAAGAAAACATAAAAAAATGAAAAAAATGAAAAAAATGTAGAAAAAACAAAATAAAGCACAGAAACAAAAACACAACTTAAAAAACACACAAAAAAGAAAATAAATAAAAACCAGCCTTAAAACACAAATATATGAATAAAAATAAAACATGAGAAAAATAAATCAGAAAAATAAGCGAAAATAAACCAGGCCTTTAACAAGCGAATTAAGAAAATGAGAGAAGAGAGGAGCGCCTTGTACCATGCTAACGACCCAACAGGCCTCCCTCATCACGTGACCTGTCAATTAGGCGCAGGGGAGTGACCAGTGACCCTCAATCTCCATCACCCGGCCAGCTGTGTGACCCTTAACGACCTCTCCATCACTTTAGGGTCACCAGAATCCATTAGCTCAGGTCGTCCGGGCATCCCTCATCTCTCTCTCTCTCTCTCTCTCTCTCTCTCTCTCTCTCTCTCTCTCTCTCTCTCATTATTTATCCTTTATTGTAGTGTATTTTTCTTTTTCGTAAGCATCTCTCTCTCTCTCTCTCTCTCTCTCTCTCTCTCTCTCTCTGTGTGAAGTCAACTTTTTACATTATTTTCCCTTCACTTCTCCTCCTCCTCTTCCTTCTCCTCCTCCTCTTCCTCCTCTTCCTCCTCTTCCTCCTCCTGCTCCTCCTCCTCCTTCTGCTCCTCCTCCTCCTCCTCCTCCTTTCTGCATTTCGCCACAGGGAAAAACGCGTCACCAAGCAAATTAGGTTGTTAAGTTCTCAGTAGCGAGAGTCGTTAGGAGGAGCTGTCGTCGGTGAAATAGAAGAGGACAGCAACGAAGATGAGGAGGAGGACAATGCACAAAAGGAAGAGCAGGAGGAGGAGGAGGAGAGAAAAATAAGTGAGTCAGAAGGAGGTAGGAAAGGGTACATATTTCGTGTCGTGTGTGTGTGTGTGTGTGTGTGTGTGTGTGTGTGTGTGTGTGTGTGTGTGTGTGTGTGTGTGTGTGTGTGTGTGTGTGTGTGTGTCTGTGCGCAAATGCCAAAAGCGAACGATAAACTAAAGGAAAGAAAAACAAAAAAATACTTAACAGTAATTTAAAAAGGCAATTTCATGCATGCGTGGACACACACACACACACACACACACACACACACACACACACACACACACACACACACATACACACACACAAAATAACTCCATAATTAGAACAAACAAGAGAACATTTTAAAGACAAATTACAAAGTGTCGAGCTGAGGTGACAAGAACTAACTTCAGATTTAAATCACGAGAATGGCTTTCCTCGGCGTTAATAAATGAGGACACACCTGTAATTATGAATGCTTTACCTGGGAGATTCATGGTAGGTAGGAACACACATACACACACACACACACACACACACACACACTCTCTCTCTCTCTCTCTCTCTCTCTCTCTCTCTCTCTCTCTCTCTGTAACAATACCCAATACTAAAACAACACAGCCAAACCCACACAAAGTACACACAAAACACAACAACACTACACAAACCTCAATGGTCAGCCAGCAAAACCTTTTCATTCGCTTCACTTGGCGTTGAATTTTCACGGAGATAAAACAGACCAGGCCTTTATTTTTACTAACACTGTAGAGGGGGAGAGGGAGACGGAGAGAGAGAGAGGGAGGAGAGGGTACAGGATGTCGTCAGTCAGATATCCAGGCAAACTGTATACTGTCCTGTGTTCTCCTTTGCTACATCCACTGAAGTTGTCGTGAACATTGGAATATATTGTCTTGCTGTGAAGTGTGATGATCTCTCTATGTGTTTCTCCTCCTCCTCCTCCTCCTCCTCCTCCTCCTCCTCCTCCTCCTCCTCCTCCTCTTCCTCCTCCTCTGGTACTCCTCTTACTACTACTATTACTACTATTATCATTCTTCCTCATCCTCCGGTTCCTCTTACTACTGCTAACACTAATCTTTTTCCTCTTCCTCTTCCTTCTCCTTTTCATATTTATCCTCATCTCTGTTTGCATTTTTCTCTTCGTTTTCTACTTTTTTATCTTCTTCCTCATTCTCATCCTCATTCTCCTCTTGCTTTTCCTCCTCCTCCTCTTCCTAATTTTTTTTTCTTCCCCTTCCTGTCACCGTTCGTTTTCATCTCATCGTTCGACGTCAAAAATACTTCCTTACTTCATTCCTTCCTTCATTCTTGGCTTCATTATCACTATCCTTTATTCTGTTCTTCATTCATCCTTCCTTCCTTCTTTCCCTTTCCTTCCAACACAACGGCAAGATTTTTTTTCCTTCCTTCTTTTCTATCTTTATTTATTCCTTCATTCTTCAAATTCTTTCTCTTTAGTTTTTTCATAGTTTTCTTCATTCCTCCTTCCTTCTTTCCTTCTTTCACAACAATGCCAAAATTCTTTCTTTTTCTTTCCTTTCAGTTTTATCTTCCTTTATTCCTTAATTTTAATTAGACATATCACATTCTCTTTACAAATCCTTCATAGTTTTCTTCATTTTTCCTTCCTTCCTTCCTTCACAGCATAGTACCAAGTTTCTGTCCTTCCTTCCTTTCTTTCCTATCTTCATTTATTCTTTCATTCTAACAAAATACTTCAAAATGTTTTCTCTTTAATTCCTTTATACAGTTCTTCATTCCTCCTTCCTTCCTTCACAACACAGTGCTAAGATTCTTTCATTCCTTCCTTCCTTTCTTTTCTGTCTTTATTTATGTATTCCTTTACTTTAACAAGACACCTCAAATCTTCTCTCTTTAATTCCTTCATAAAGTTCTCCATTCCTCCTTCCTTCTTTCACAACACAGTTCCAAGATTCTGTCCTTCCTTCATTCCTTCCTTTACTCTCTTCATTTCCTCCTTCACTTCAACAAGACACTTAAATTTCTCCTTTATTTAATTATTTTAGCACCGCAGCATTCGACATTAAGAAACCAGCTACATTTCTTTCCTTCATTCCTTCATTCTGACCACTCTACACTCCATGCTCTCCCTCGCCTCGCCTCCCCAAAGCCTGGAAAATAAGTCCCCTCAATCAGACTTCCTGTTACCTCAGTAGTGGGTGTGTGGAATTAATGAAGCTCAAGAAATGCAAACATATGCACGCTCTTCGTCAAGCTGAAATGAAGTGAACTCATAGAAGGTGGTGGTGGTGGTGGTGGTGGTGGTGGTGGTGGTGGTGGTGGTGGGTGGTGGCGGTAGAAAATGAAGGAGATGAAAGAGCAGGACAAGAAGAAGAAGAAGAAGAAGAAGAAGAAGAAGAAGAAGAAGAACAAGAACAAGAACAAGAAGAACAAGAAGAACAAAACAAGAAGAAGAAGAAGAACAAGAAGAAGAAGATGATGATGATGATGATGATGATGATTAAAAGGAAAAAGAAAAGAAAACAAGTTAAAAAAATAAAAAATTCAAAGAGAGAGAGAGAGAGAGAGAGAGAGAGAGAGAGTTCCAACCAGCCAGCGCGCCAAATAAACAAACACACATGGGAAATTTCTATAATGAAGCAAATTTCGCAAGATATAAAATAACAATCGTGTTAGAAAAAAAAAAAAAAAGAGAAATTGAAGCAGACACGAAACTTTGCGAAGCGTGATTGACATTAAAGAAGAGATTTTAATTAACTTTCCGATAACATGAACCTTATTAAAAGAGAAGATTTTTTAGACTCCCTTTAAAAGACTGATGACTGAGACCTGACAACGTATTGGATAAAGAAAATGAGAGTGATAGAAAAAGAGGAGATATCATTATTAATACTACTGTTCCCATTATCATTGTTATTTTTACTACTATAGTTATTTTCACAGTAGTAGTAGTAGTAGTAGTAATAGTAATAGTAGTATTAGTTTATTGCTTATTTTCTCGTGTATAACAGATACAGGAAAGACGAAACTGAAAAATAAAAACACAATATATCTCTGTTATTCGAATTACAAAAGAGGAGAACACGTACGTAGCAAACATGAACAAAAAAAAATATATATATAACATGCAACACACTCGCGTCCTTTCGGTTCAAATTATTACATGACAAAATAGAACAATAGAACAATACCAGCCACATATAACACAATTAAATCTTTGCCGCGCCACCCCGGATTACTGCGATGGAAGAGAAAACATTTACCATATACGCCACATTTACCACATTCACCGCACCTCAATATTACATTACCAACCGCACGCATACCACAACGCGTCACTCTAACCGCATTTTGCCTCGCCGCCTCGCACCCTCAGGCGTCACACACACACACACACACACACACACACACACACACACACACACACAGAAACACCGCCGCGTCACCACACCACACCGCACCGCCATTTGACAAACAAGCGTAAAAAATACAAGCCCATTCTGCCACACCTGTTCTTTATTGGTAGCGAAACACCTGTCAACGGGGAAGAGGTAATTGGATTAAACACATGTCACAGATCAAAACACACCTGCGCCACGTGAACTTGTAAAAAAAAATGGGATACAAAAGTGAAGGTGTGTGTGTGTGTGTGTGTGTGTGTGTGTGTTCATTCACTGCCGCCACATAACCCGCTCATCTGTCCTTCATTAGTGTGTGAAAAATGTTATTACGGAACGACCAAACGAAATGGAACAAATGACCTGCCGTAAAAACGTAATCATCTTATTTATCACGCTTCTCGTCAGAGAGAGAGAGAGAGAGAGAGAGAGAGAGAGAGAGAGAGAGAGAGAGAGAGAGAGAGAGAGACCTTCACCATTGTTACAACACTTTAGTTCACTTAATACGCCTCTAAATAGTGTTCTCTTCTCTGTTCTTACTCCTCCCTTTATTAATTATCTCCACCCCTCTCCTTGCTTTATCCTCGTCTCCTTTATCATGTCAACCTCTCGCCCTCCGTCTTATCTCGTCTCATTTATTCATTCTTGCTTTCCTCAACTCCACAAGGCTTCCGTGGTGTCCTATTTTCTCCATCATTTTCCTAGCTTTTTCATTTTTCTTTTATTATTTCCTCTTCTCCTTTTTCTTCCTTACGTTTGATCTTGCTCTTCCTTGCAATCTTCCATTTTTCTTCTTTTCTTCTCTCTTTTTTTTTTTCAGTTTTGTATTTCATTGTCAGTTTTTTCTCGTTTATTTTATTTTCCTTTATTTTCTTCCTTCTTTATCTTTTTTTTCATATTAATGCTGCTTTTCCTCTTCTTTTCGTATTTTCCTTTCTCTTATCTTCTCTCTCACCAGTTGATTTTTCTTCCTATCTTCCTATCTTTTATCTCTTCTTCCCCTTGTCAGTCTCCCTTCTCTTTTCTCCTCCAGACAACCTTGCACTTTCTTCTCTTCTCTCTCTCTCTCTCTCTCTCTCTCTCTCTCTCTCTCTCTCTCTCTCTCTCTCTCTTAATCTCTTTCCTCTTCTCACTCATTCTTTTGTTCCTCTTTCTCATTTCCATTGTTGTATTATCTCTCCCTTTTCTCTCCTTTCCATACTTTCTCTACCCCTCTCTTTCCTCTTTTCTCTCTTGATTATCTCTCTTCTCCCTTCTTTCCTCTTCCTTTCTATGTTACCTCGTTTATCATTCTCCACACTCCTCATTTATTTTCCTCTGTTTCCCCTTTCTCTCTTCCTCTCATTTCCTCACTTCTCCATTTGCTCCAAGATATCAGTACTTTTTTTTCTCTCTCTCTCTCTTCCTTTTCTTAATCCCTCTATTCGTATCCACTTTTTTTTCTCCCTTCTTTCCTCTGCTTGATACTTGATCCTTCTCCCATTCTCCATTCATCTCTTCTCCCTTTCCTCCCTGATCCTCTTTCACCGCCTCCTTCCTCCTCCTCTTCCTCCTCCTCCTCCTCTTACCCAACTCTGGAACACAAAAGGTAAGAGCAGACCGTTACCCACACGCCTCTAGGAATAAAAGGATGCAACACAGTGTTATCTATCATGGCCTTGCAAAAAAGGAGGATTAGATCTTACAAAGGATGTGCTGGAAGATTGAAGCATCCTTTAAAACGCTCCAAATCCCAGGCTGTTTGATTCTTTACCCGCACGTGCATCTCCTTCCAGTGGTCACACACACACACACACACACACACACACACACACACACACACACACACACACACACACACACACACACGTTCTCAGTGAGCATTTTTCTAGTACTCAGAAACTATATTTAGAGATGAGAGAGAGAGAGAAAAAGAGAGAGAGAGAGAGAGAGAGAGAGAGAGAGAGAGAGAGAGAGAGAGAGAGAGAGAGAGAGAGAGAGAGAGAGAGAGAGAGAGAGAGAGAAATATAGTGGTTTTCGTGATCTGCATACATCAAATTATTCTGTGAAGTGATAAATCATTAAATTATTCTTTTTCTTTCTTCTTTGTTTCTGTTGTTCACATATTGTTATTACTATTACCATTATTATCATTCTTATTCTGATTCCTTTTGTTCTTTCACCCCTCTTCCTTCTTTTCTTCCTTCTACTACAATTACTGTTCTTTTTTTCTTCCCCTTCCACTCTACGCCTTCTCCTCCTCCTCCTCCTCCTCCTCCTCCTCCTCCTTCAGGCAGGTGTTGGAAGATCACACCATACTCGTTATCCCTTCCTTGAGGATCAAATTGGCTGTTAAAAGCTGTAATGGTGCGACCCAGCCTCACTTTACGAATGCACTCAGGTTGAAAATAATCCTCTCTCTCTCTCTCTCTCTCTCTCTCTCTCTCTCTCTCTCTCTCTCTCTCTCTGGATTTACACCCTGTTTGTTTCTTGGTCAAATGAACGTCTAAGTTTTTTTTCAGTTTCCCCTTATTGTTCTTCTGCCACGTGGGTGAATACTGCATAGGGAGAGGAGGGAAAGTGGGAGAGGGAAAACAGAAAGGGAAGGAGGAGGAGGAGGGGTAAGGGAGCAAGATTTTCGAGAGAGCGTCCAAACACATAATTAGGAGGAGAGAGAGAAAGAGCGGGGACGAAAAATGTACTAATAAACATGTGGGCTCGCGAAATGGAAGGCGATAATTATGGAGGAAGACGAGGAGGAGGAGGAGGAGGAGGAGGAGGAGGAGGAGGAGGAGGAGGAGGAGGAGGAGGAGGAGGAGGAGGAGGAGGACAAAGGAAGAGAACAGAATCACTAACAACAATAGAGTGAGTGTAGTGCTCTGTGTAGAACCAAAATTTTTATTTAAAACTTATCTTCGAGAACTGAAGGAAAGGTGTAGTGTTAGTGGTAGAGGTGTGGTGGTAGTAGTAGTAGTAGTAGTAGTAGTAGTAGTAGTAGTAGTAGTAGTAGTAGTAGTAGTAGTAGTAGTTGTTGTAGTAATAGTAGTAATAGTAGTAGTAATAAAACAACAATAACAACAAAAACAACAATAACAGGTCGTATAATAGAGATGAGCAGCAAAATGAACTTGCTCAGTTGACAATAACAAGGACACACACACACACACACACACACACACACACACACACACACACACACACACACACACACAGAGACATACACACATACTAATCAAAGTTTAACAGAAGGTCATGTACGAATTGATGGTGACACATGTTCTGTTCTTGGTGTGTGTGTGTGTGTGTGTGTGTGTGTGTGTGTGTGTGTGTGTGTGTGTGTGTGTGTGTGTGTGTCGCAGTATCCCCTTGTGCTGTGAATACATTGTGCTTATGGGTATTTGCGTCCAATTAACGTAAACAATAAATTTAATTGCAAATGAGTCAACGAGATCCCAGTGCAGGTGTTACATTAATTTGGTGTACAATTATTCAAGTCACTTTCACGTCAAGGTATTCATACGTTTTAATTATTCTCCAGGTGAGGGCTAACATTAATTAACCTGGCGAAGAACAACTCTCTACTTACTTCACGTTGTTTAAACAGATGAATAAATTAACACTGGTAATAATATTCACTCTTGCAGCATGATGTCAAAGTAAAATTTATTCAGTACCAGAGACGAAAATGAGATATGAAAAACAAATGAAAAACACAATTAAGAAAACTGAAAAAGATAATGAACTCCTAAACAAATAGGGACAAAAATATACGTAGAAGGACAGAGAAAGATAAAAATAAAATAAAACAAAACATTACACAGGAAACGAAAATTGAATACACTATATATACAGAACAAGTTGAAGAAAGCCAAATACATCCAAATAAACTAAAAATAAATAATAAACGAAAGATGTCCTAAAATAGTAAAGAAAATAAGCATATTGTATTTCGTATTGTGTATATGTAATTTAAAAGTAAAGATTATATTGACAAATGAAATATAACAAATATAGAACAGCATTGAAAAGAACAAATTAATCCAGAGTATAAATCAACCCTGAAGGAAAAATATGGCGTATTGTGTATGAGTTAAAAATAAACTGAAGATCACATTGACGATTAAAGTAAATATAAACGCAAAAATATAGCAAAGGTAACAGCAAAACAAAGATCAGTCCCTCAAAAAGTAGCACAGAGGAGCAACACAAAGGCAGCGGACGCAACACACCTGCCAAACTGATTACTAACGCTGTGAATAAACTGACACGAGAGAAAAAAACTGATCGACCACCCATCCACCAGAGACACTCTTACTTACCTGTCTCTCGCCACACTCACCTGAATATTGATCACTTCCTGCCTCCCACCTCCCTTCCGCCAGGTGTGAGGCGCGTCCCTCCTGTGTTTTGTTAAAGTTGCTACTGCGAGTTGGTGCAAAGTTGAAACGATATAACTGTGTCCCTTATAACAGGCCGCTGGAATGGTGCAATGACCAACACACGGTTATTCTTTTATATATACTCTTTGTGCCTTTGTATACCATGCGGTTATGTTCTGCAATGGGTCGTGGGGTAACAAAGGCTCACCCACACACGCTTCCCGGTTCCGCACGCCCCACACACACACACACACACACACACACACACACACACACACACACACACACACACACACATACACACACGCGCGCGCGCACACGTTCCGACTTTGTTTTGTATTAATTATTAAAGGGTGGATTTGATAATGAAAAAAAGTTTGATTAATAATGGAAATCAGAACACAAACAATCAGAGATACAAATCATGTGCATCCGCCGGCTATCACCATAATTCCGAACATACACTGGCAAAATAAAAAAAAAAATAAATAAATAAAAAAACATATACATCGAGGCCACCGCACATTCAAACTACCTGCCATTGAGAGTTAACAAGTAAGATTGCATTACGTCACGCCAGCAACACAATCAATGAACATGCATAATGCAGGGCGAGGCGTGACGCGGTCATGAGGCGAGGCGAGGCAAGGCGGTGAGGCGGCGGCGGCAAAACTCTACGCTGCGCACCGACCGCGTTTCACTAACTCCCCCTTCGCATTAGAGGGTTTCCCGCGACACGCGCCGCTAATTATTGGTGGACAGGTGTGTGGCGGTGACCTTGCGTGATGACCTGGTTTGCACGCCGCGGTGAACTGCCCGAATTACTTCCACATACACGCCAACTACTGGGATACGTGCACAAGACTCACGGACGGACACACACACACACACACACACACACACACACACACACACACACACACACACATATACACACACACACACACACACACACACACACACACACACACACACACACACACACAAGACCACAAAGACTTGGCAAAATCATTAAACACGAAATACATTTAAGAAATCGTAACACAGACACCAATGCACGCACAAATCCCAGGATATTCATAAACACGCTCCCCTCAAGCGTGCCGACTTAACTATGAAAGGAAAAATTACGCCGAAATAAACCAGGTCGACGGAGAGAGAGAAAGAGAGAGAGGGTTGGTATCATAACGAAGGAAGCGTGTCGCCGCTGAGTAGACGCAAACTTCCTCGTGGGACTCTGGAATAAAAATGAAGAGACAGTTTCCACCTCACACCTCATATGAGTTGAGTCTTGTCCACGCGAGGAAACAGGGAAGGAAGCGGAAGACACAACAGAACCGACACAAAGAGGGAAAAAGCACTCCTTCTTTACGATTGTATCATTCATTCCTACCGTATTTCCGTCTTTTCTCCACAAGTTGCCGCGGGAAACTTGGAAACACTGGAAAACGGGAAACCAAGATTGATAGACGTTCGAAATGCATAATAGGATCACCTTAAGAGCGAAGGAAGTTTTGCATTGGTGAAAGACTACATATTCAAAGGAAAATTAGGTTCGGGTGCTGAATAACTAGGAACTTCAAAGAGAGGAGGATAGAGTGAGAGAGTGAGAGAGTAAGAGAAGGATTGAATTTCCGAAACTCCCGCGTGTGGGAGAGGGGAGAGCAAAAGCAGCACAGACGAGAGGAGAGGCACAGAACACGCTGCTCCATACAAGTAAACATTAGACCAGCTAACACTAAAGGACAGGTAAGAAACGTTGCTTTTCTTCTGTCGGATACTCAAGTGAACCTCGCCACGCTGAGAGTTCTTGCGTGAGTCAAAGAGTGTTCACTTCACGATACTAAATAATGGGAGCTCACTTAGGTACACTTAATTCCTTGCTGGTTAAAGAAAGAAAACGAGGAAGGGAGGTGGTGTGCAGGGAGGGAAAGTATTCAGATGTGGTGGTAATCATGCTATTGTTTTACTAGTGGGGAAAAATAGCGATGAAAAACTAGAATAACAACTTGCGTATATGATTTGCCTTCAGGTTCAGCTAACAAAGTCTTCCTCGAGGGGCGAAAGTAAAAACGCATAACAGTGTAAGAAAAAAAAAGGTCAGTGTGCAAATTGCGTGCTGCGTAAAGCTTGCCTCGGTTTCTTTTTTCAATACATCAGTGTGTGCCACGAATATTTCTCACCCTTTCTTGCGGCCGACACAACCTTCTCCTCCCCAGTAACGAGAAAACTTAACAACGACTTATACAACCACACGAAAAAAACTAACAAACCCACACTCTCACACACACACACTCTCACTCACACTCCATTACAAGTAGAGAGAGAAACCACACGAATGAGACATAAAAAAGTAAGCAAACAGGAGTCACATTAAACGTACAGACCCTCCTTCACTTGCTCGCTTGCGCAGATAAATTAGAAAGGGTAGAGCTGCACTATATCACGTGAGGTTTGCTTTCACGACAGACACCAACGGGGAATGAAATAGTTACTTCCTCGCCCTGAAGACTGAGGCAGCAGCAGCAGAAGCACGACAGCGAGGAGGGCGAGGAAGAGGAGGAGGAGGAATAATTAGGAAAACACAGGACAAACAGATGCCAGGAAAGCTTCTAGTTCACGTAGAGCAAATGTGTCTCTTGTTTCACTGGGAGAGCGACGTAATTCAGGGAGAGGAAGAGGAAGAGGAGAGAAGGGATTTTGGTGGAATACGGCGACGGAATAGGTAAACAGGAGGAAGATGAGGTGGTGCAGCAGGAGGAGGAAGAGGAGGAAGAGGAGGAAGAGAGGAAGAGAGGAAGAGGTGAAGGCAGGAAAATGTATTGCATCTAGGCAGGTGTGAAAGGATGCATTTAGAGGCGACAGTGGTGGTGGTGGTGGTGGTTGTAGTGGTGGTGGTGGTGGTGACGGTAGTGGCGGTAGTGGTGGTGGTGGTGATGGTGGTGGTGATGATGATGGTAGTAATGGAATAGCAGGAATAGTGATGGAGGTGATACTGATGGTTTTATAAATAGTGGTGATGATGTTCCCAGTAGTAGTAGTAGTAGTAGTAGTAGTAGTAGTAGTAGTAGTAGCAGTAGCAGTAGCAGTAGCAGTATTAGTAGCAGTAGCAGTAGTAGTAGTGGTAGTAATAGTAGCAATAGAAGCAATACCAGTAATCCAATAAGCACCATCACCACCAGCAGTAAAAACAGTAACAGGAGCAACAATTAGATAAAAAAACCACTTCGAACAATAAAAGTAATAATAATGACTTATCAAATAAACTCAGTAAAGGGACCATGAAACTCACGTAAGTCAACCCCGTGGACTTGCTCTGTCAATACTCCGGGTGTCCATTTCCATAAAACCTTCCCCGAGGCCGTAACTCAGACACATAAGCGCGGCAAATGCTTCAAGGCCGCAGCTTTTCCATTAGTGAGATTCATATATTCATTTGCTTCCACGTAGAGAGAGAGAGAGAGAGAGAGAGAGAGAGAGAGAGAGAGAGAGAGAGAGAGAGAGAGAGAGAGAGAGAGAGAGAAAGATACAAACAGATAACCACACACACACACACACACACACACACACACACACACACACACACACACACACACACACACACACACACACACACACACACACACAGATAACCATCCATGCATACACCCAGCCCAGACAGACAAACAGATACAGACAGACAGAGAGACAGACACACCAACCAAAGTAACAAGCCAGACAGCCGTCCAGCCAGCGAGACAGACAGAAAGACAAAGAGACAGGGAGTAAATTTTGTATGCAAGTTTAGCGCTGAATCTGAATATTTAATCGTTGTGACATCCTCCTTTATTCAAGTGTGGACTCAGAAATAGTTCTAAGTCAACATCAAAGAAGTTATTACACGCACACGGAATGATGCTCTCCATCCCTCAAAGGCAATACATTCTGCTGCCATAAGAGTAGAATTTCACCGGACCAGCTCAGTAACATTGGAATGGGAAAAAAATGTCCATTGTTCGTGACTACAAGCGAATTGAGTACGCGGAATAGTGATACTGGTGGTAGTAGTTGTAGTAGTAGTGGTAGCAGTGGTGGTAGTGATGGTGAAAGTAGTAAAAGATGTATTGTTAGTTGTAGCGGAAGGAATACAATACACAGGAAGACAATTACCAGCAACTTTGAGGTCCTATAACTAGATTGTTTGTGTGACTATCGTACACTAACTAAGATAAGGACACAGGCTAACAAAGAGGAGAAGGACGCGAGAGGAGGAAGAGGAAGAGTAGCAGGAGGAAGAGGAACAAAAACACCAACACTAACAGCAACATCAACAACAACAACAATACCAATAACCTACATTCACCAGAACCACTTAGTAATATACATAAAAACACAAACACACACACACACACACACACACACACACACACCAGTATATAATAAAAACAATTACTTTTTACCTGGACTTGATAACACCTGAGAGAATACAATTTACAACATAAAAGCCCTGCCTTACATTCCCAGCGATCTTAAAACCTTGAAACCTTAAAAGCACAGTGTCGAAAGCACCGACCCTTACCTTACATGTTCCTGTTTCACTGCCTCACCTGTGGGCGTGTACAGGAAGTCTCCATTAGTGAGGTCGCATAGAGGACACACACCAATTTCACCTGTATGACTTATAGACCGCTAGATCGATAGGAAAGCCACACGCACAGTACACAAGTTACCGCCAAGCGAGAGAACGCTGCATAATCCATACCATGATTTATTCCTTCATATTGAAAAAGAACGTCAGAAAAAAAAATTAATATATAGAAAGTGAAATTTCTGAACAGGTGCAGCCAACGATCTTATGCAAAACAAACTTTACCTGTGCTTGAGAGAGAGAGAGAGAGAGAGAGAGAGAGAGAGAGAGAGAGAGAGAGAGAGAGAGAGAATCGGAAAACAATGATGTGAATAGTACAAACACAGAAAAATGCCATATTGACCATTACAAAACAATGAGAGAGAGAGAGAGAGAGAGAGAGAGAGAGAGAGAGAGAGAGAGAGAGAGAGAGAGAGAGAGAGAGAGAGAGAGAGACGCTGTACCTCCGTGTTAGTCTCTTGAGAAACAGGAAAGGCAGAATATATTTTGTAAGATATCACATGTCAGGACGAATCTTGGTCTTCCTTGTATGAGTATTTGCATTTTACTTTCTCTCTCTCTCTCTCTCTCTCTCTCTCTCTCTCTCTCTCTCTCTCTCTCTCTCTCTCTCTCTCTCTCTCTCTTGTGTGCGTGCATGCTTACGTGCGTGCGTGTGTGCATGTGTTCATAAGCACATGCATTTTCAACAATAACATCAACGGCCACCTAATTTACAACCACTTAACTAAAGGCTGACTAACTAAACTCCCCCAATTAGCGTTCAATTCCACCTCACGTTACGCAAAACAAATGATCCACCAAACACTTTTATCCTCACGAGGTTAATGAAACTCCATTTAAAGGTGTTCCTGCTGAGGTCACTGGACCAATTACCTATCCAGAACTGATAGGACAGGTAAATACACACCCCCGCGAGGCAAGATTATCCCAGGTGTTGTTAAATTATACAAACATGAGGAAATAACATGTAATTTTGGTGTAAGAGCAAGATACACTCATAAGGAAAGCTCTCGCACTGTTATTATCATTTCGCTGTGAAAAATGCACTCAGGCCGATGGTTATTTGGCGAGGACAGGGACGAAGGGAAGGACGGTGAATGATACAGCCATTAGGGTGAGTCACGGAATGTTCAGCGTGAGGAAGAATGATTTTACTTACATTAACATGGGGTATATATTATGTATTAACAAGTCACACACACACACAAACAGACATACACACACGTGAGGAAAGTAGTGAAGAATTAAGTACACACTTAAACACACATCCACACGCACACATACATACACACACACGCGCACTGTTCAGCACATGTACACACAAAGGAAACAAAAGACCACACTTTCAAACAAAAGGAAAACAGAAAACTGAAGAATACCAACAAAGACGAGGACGAAGAGGTAAAAGAAAAAGGAAAAAGCACGAAGACGAGGAGGAAAAGGAGGAAGACGAAGACGAAGAGGACAAATATGGCAAAGTGAAGTAGAACGAGGACACGAGGACACGAGGACGAGGACAAGGAGGAGCAGAACCTTTAAGAAAACCCAACAGGGCGAGTAGGATTAGATATCACAGCTCGCGGGGACCAAGGACGGGACACATTCAGGATGACAAGACCGGTGGAATATCAGACTAGACCCGCGGCGACTTGTGTGCGTGTATGTGCGTGTATGTGCGTGTGCGTGTGTGCGTGTGTGTGCGCGTGGGGACGTTAGCCAAAGAATAGAAAAGGGCAGTAATCCGTAGTAAGGGAAGAAGTGGTCGCTTTCCATACCGGCTTATGAACGTGGCCATTTAATGTTGTTGTGCTTGTTATTGGAGTGGAATATGGTGGGCTCTCGTCAGGGTTTATTGCAGCGGCTTCAGGACACCACGGGGCAGTACAGGAGGAGGCAGGAAGGGATGGAATCAAACAGGAATGGGATGGAAATGGGACGGGAATGGGACGAGAATGGACGGGAAGAAAGAGGTCATGAAATGTGCTTAGATATGAATAGAAGGGAATGTGGAATAGGAGAAAGAGACAGAGACAGAGAGAGAGAGAGAGAGAGAGAGAGAGAGAGAGAGAGAGAGAGATACCTTGTCCTCAATTTTCACTTCCCAGGAATTGACGTCACTGTGTTGCTTTTCCAAATTCCAAATGTTGCTGGAATTTGAAAGGCTCCAGTCCCTTTAAAAATGGAGAGTTACCAAGGGAGAGGTAGAAATGTCATCCCCATTTGATATAATTCACTCTTGCCCAAATGCTCTGTGGCTTATCCATAATCCAGTTTGCTCTCCTAATTGTTATTAATGTAAACTGGACAAAGTGGAAGGTATAGATTATGTGGTGATGGTGGTGGTGGTGGTGGTGGTGGTGGTGGTGGTGGTCGTGTTGGTGGTGGTGGTGGTGGTGGTGGTAATAATAGTGTTCCTGGTGTTCTATTGTACGTTCTGTCTTAATCTGTCTTCTTCACATTTCACCAACACTTTTTTCCATTATATTCTATTTCATTATAAAGTCTCTCTGTCTGTCTCTGTCTCTCTCTCTCTCTCTCTCTCTCTCTCTCTCTCTCTCTCACACACACACACACACACACACACACACACACACACACACACCCTGGAGCATTCATCACAGAACACTCACATAAACAAAGGAATTTAGCAAAAAAAGACTAAAAAGGAGAAGAATAAACAATTTCCTGCACCACTGTGCCACAAAGACATTAAAATAACATGTAATACTATTTTTCGTCTTATTTTCTGATAGAACAGTAGATAAAAGATTAAAAAAGTGGTCAGGACATGTAGATCGAAGTGTCCCTGTCATTTAGCTAACTATCGGTTCTGTACGAGGACTGGCGACGAAGTGGGGTTTATTTTCTTTATCTGTTTCTTGCTCTTGGTCAGTCTTCTCTTACATAAAAGAAAGATCAACATGTTTATTTTATCAATGGTAATAAATAAAGCAGAAACATCAATATATATCACTGATGGTTCTTCTTATCAATATTTTTCTTTCAATTTCACAACCAGGAAGGCAAAAATTGGAAGAGATTCTGAACTATTTGAATATAAAACTCAAGCTAAATCAAGTTCAATTCTATCAGTTTTCAAATAAGTCTCTCTCTCTCTCTCTCTCTCTCTCTCTCTCTCTCTTTCTAATCCTTCGGGACCAAATATCAAGTCCATTATATTTGATTTGAATGTAATATCTGTTGGAAATTTTTGCATGAAATGGAAACGTGTGTGTGTGTGTGTGTGTGTGTGTGTGTGTGTGTGTGTGTGTGTGTGTGTGTTTTAGCGTTGCATACTTGTCTCTGTTAACGCCTTTGAATAATGAATGCTCTCTCTCTCTCTCTCTCTCTCTCTCTCTCTCTCTCTCTCTCTCTCTCTCTCTCTCTCTCTCTCTCTCTCTCTCTCTCTCTTTACATCTCGTTAACCTCACCGCAACCTCTCTCTTTCTCCTTCCCACTGTTGCCAAGTTAAAGTCAATTTTTTTTCTTTATTCTGGTCACTGTGGGAAAGACATTCGAACCACCTTCCACTCCCACCCTCTCTCCCTCTCTCCCTCTCTCTCTCTCTCTCTCTCTCTCTCTCTCCTAGTGTCACGTCCCTTGAGACATGAATTGGCACTACCGCAATGCTATTTCCCAAGTGCATGGCGGCTTCTGACAACGTGTAGTGGCAGTGAGGAAAAAAAAAGGTAAACTTGTTATATACTCTGCCAGAGAAGGTGGTTTTGATGCCACCGTGCTGTGTTGTGTTTCTCTCTCTCTCTCTCTCTCTCTCTCTCTCTCTCTCTCTCTCTCTCTCTCTCTCTCTCTCTCTCTCTGTTGGTTTACTAAGAGACAGTATTGATTGCCTCCTATGTCCCTCAGACGGTATATTCATGATTCACTGCCCGATGAAACCTTGCATTATCAGCCCATGGGATCTATAGTTATAAAACCATTCTGGCCAACGACCTTCGTGTAATTTATTTATACGGCCGCACGGAAGCATTATGGCGTCCCTCTATAAGTTCCCATTGCCTATACATTCTCCATACCTATTCTTTACCTTCCAAATGTGATCGGTGAGTTATAGCCTCCTCGATCCTTTGGCCAGACAGGTTCCCATAGCTCTACATGGAAGCGTGACGTGACGGGAGGTATGTCTCGTCGTCCACAAACACATGGCTTTAACCCCACTCTTCCTCCTCCCACTTCTTGACGTGTGTGGGGGAAAATATACACTCGCTCTCACGCCAAGTAATAAATGACGGCACATGTTATTCCTTTGCATTCCTTTGTCTCGGTTGGTTGGATGGTTGGTTTGGTTAGTCTCTGTCTTTCTTTGTCTCTCTCTGTCTCTCTCTCTCTCTCTCTCTCTCTCTCTCTCTCTCTCTCTCTCTCTCTCTCTCTCTCTCTCTCTCTCTCTCTCTCTCTCTCTCTTTATGTTTTCCTCTTTTCATTTCATATTTTTCTATTTTCTTCTCTTTTCTTTCTTACTCATCTCTTTATTCCTCTTTCTTTTCTCTTCTTCCATCTCACGCATTCACCATACTTCCATTTTTCCTCCTCCCTCCTCTCTTCCTCCACGTCTCTTCCACTCCTTCACTCTTTGCATTCTTCCACTTTCCATGCACTCAACCTTCCAATCCTGTCCAAGTCTTCTTTTTTTTTCCCTCCCTTCCTCCCTCCCTTCTTCCTTCCCTCCTCCATGTTTTATATTTTCCTCCCTCGCTCCCTTCTTCCGCCGCGTTCCTGTGTAGATGAAATACGAATATTCCACAAGACTCAAGCACGAAGTTGACGTCTTTCTTTTGCCTTTCCGCGAGAACTCTATCAAAGCCCCCGCTGTGAACTGTTTGGGCGCCGCAGTGGGACGAGCAACGCCAGAGAAAGAGAGACAGGAGCGCTCGTTGCTAGGTTCAAGATAGAAATACTGGGAACTGCACCAAGCGAGACTGAGACTCAGGTGAAAGTGCATGACGCTAAAATATACAAGAAAAAGAGAAAGATGTAAATGTTAGAAGTATGAAAGCTGGCGAGGAAGAAACGGGAGGTAATAAAACAGTAAAATAGTGAAAGGGATAGTGATTTAAGGTGAAGGCTCGCTGTGATACGACGAAATACACAGGGAAAGGAGACGGCTGGAAATATTAGAAGTGTGAAACGGCCAGGAAGAAAGAGAAAGAAGAGTAAGCAGGGGAAATAATGGAATCGTTGAGGTCACTGAGAAAACTGCGAAAGGAAGATTTGTTTTTAGCAATGTTTGCAGAGCCGAATCTACGGGAAATAAAGAGTTAAAAAGTGCATGACAGGAATATGAGGAGAGGAAAGATATGTAAAAGATAAATGATACGAAAAAATTACAAAAGCAAAAAAGAAACAAGATCGAAATGAATAAACTATTTGAACTTTACGTTACGAATACAAAGAAGTGAAGAGAGATAGAGAGAGAGAGAGAGAGAGAGAGAGAGAGAGAGAGAGAGAGAGAGAGAGAGAGAGAGAGAGAGAGAGACGCGGTAGGAATAATGTAAGACACGAAAGGCTGAGACTGGAAGAAAAAGATCACAAGAAACAGAGAAAAATAAAAAGAAAGATGGAAATATCAAAAGATTAAATTTAAGATAGAAAAAAATGTTGAGAAAGCGCACGATAGAAATACATGGAAGACAGAGAGAGAGAGAGAGAGAGAGAGAGAGAGAGAGAGAGAGAGAGAGAGAGAGAGAGAGAGAGAGAGAGAGAGAGAGAGAAAGAGAGCTGTGGCCGGAGTGCAAGACGCCACAAAAATATAAAAGAATAATAAAAGGAGAAAAGAAAGAGAAGAGATAGAGAATTATTTATGCTTATAAGTTTGAAAGAGTAAGGAATAATTTAGTAGGTGTGTGAGTGAGGAGATTCAATATTACGCTTGTCAATACTTTTACTACGGTGATGAAAAGGATACATGAAGAAGAGGAGTACAATATAAAGACTGGAGGACAAAATAAAGACTGGAGGACAAAATGAAGACCGGAGGAGGACAAAATACTGACTGGAGGAGGACAATACATAAACAGGACCACAAAATAAAGACTGGGAATAATTTAGTATGTGTGTGAGTGAGGAGATTCAATGTTACGCTTGTCAATACTTTCACTGCGGTGGTGAAAAGGATACATGAAGAATAAGAGTACAAAATAATCCCGTGTAGAACCACCAGTGACACACACCTGGGAGTTAAATCGCAGGTAGACTAACTTTTAAAAGGAGGGAAAGACTGCGTGTCATTAACCCCTTCAGTACTGAGACGCAGAGATTTGTGTACGATTAGACAATTTTATTGACATTAGGAAGGGTCTATGAATGTCAGAAGATTAATGGCCACAGTCTTCCCCATTTTGTTCGCCATATAAGTTTCCGAAGCTGTATAAAATCATTAAATACTAAACAGATTAATGTGAAAACATGTCATAGTACTGAAAGGGTTGAGTATGCATATTTCCTGTACTCGTGACTAGAATATTATCTTTTTATTTAGTGTTCTATCAGCCTTATATAATACGTTTAAAAAGAGTGAAAAAAAGTCACGTTAACCCCTTCAATACTGAGACGTATTTTTACAAGTTCTGGATGTGACTAGACGATTTTATTTACAATAGTACGGGTCTAGGGAGATCAAAATATTAATAGCCAGAGTCCTTAATATTTCAATCCTCACATCAGTTTCTGAAGCTGTGTAAAACTGCCAAATTGTAACCAGAATGAATATGAAAACGTGACTGAAGGGGTTAGATTCATATCGGTGCTTGACAATTTTTTTTTTACACCAAAGAGAGCCAGTTTTGTTATACATATAAAATATAACACAGTAAATATTCAGGTTTATACAAATTCCAACAACAAATGATCACAATTTCCAAAAGATTTCAGCAATTCCAACACTTGATTTCTTCTCCTCGACCAAGGAAAACTTTCAGGGAGTTAAAATTCTATCGCATAAATGACTCAACACTTCTTGGCCTTAAAAAAAAGGTTAAAAGAAAAGAAAGAAGAAACATTTGTAGTTTTAGTTCATTTTTCTTTAGTTTGAAGTCTTATTTCTTGAGTAAAAAATAATAAACCGCAGGAATAAGCAAATTTAAAGTATATGGGTTACTGTATTTACAAAGAAAAAAATAGGAGTTTTATTTCATATCCAAAGCACTTTTACCAATACAGTGTTGTCAATTTTTTAATCCACTGACAAAATATAATCACCTACAAAATATTACAAAAGGATTCAGAAGAACATCCAAATTTCAAAATGCAGAGAGGACGGAAACTTACATAAACACGAAACATTTCCAACTAACTCTCTTTCAGTTCTTTTCATTGCTGCACCAAATAAAGCCTCATATAAATAACACATTTCCTGCACATCAAAATTTAGCAATACATTCAAATTTTAAAAAGAGGAAACCTAAACTTCAGATAAACTCGAAATATTTCAGGCCAACTCGTAGCAGTATTCTTTTATTCGCCCAAATATAACCAGAGAATAAAAAAGAACGAATATTTCTGGAATACAAACAATAACAAAGAAACAGTGAATATATATAACGCAGTGTGAGTGTGTGA
>NC_059258.1:2072570-2130070 GCF_017591435.1 Portunus trituberculatus
GTCAGAGAGAGAGAGAGAGAGAGAGAGAGAGAGAGAGAGAGAGAGAGAGAGAGAGAGAGAGAGAGAGAGAGAGAGAGAGAGACTACAGTGTTTATTTTATTCCCTTCCATATCCTTAAACTAGTAGTAGTAGTAGTAGTAGTAGTAGTAGTAGTAGTAGTAGTAGTAGTAGTAGTAGAAGTAGCAGTAAAAGTAGCAATATCAACAACAACAATTATAATAAAAAATCACATCAGAATAAAAAACAAACAACAACAACAACAACAACAACAACAACAACAACAACAACAACAACAACAACAACAACGACAACAACAACAACAACACATCACGGTCGCTACTCTGCACTGGGGTTACTGAGGCAACAGACGAGAAACAATAAAAGTTACACACCTGAGGACACACACCTGCTTGTTGGGCCAACATCAGTGCACGTTAATTACTGCCACCAATCAATCACTCACAGGTAAACAGGTGACGCAACACACACACACACACACACACACACACACACACACACACACACACACACAAACAAACAAACACACACACACACGCAAATAAATAAATAGGTAAATGAATAAATAAATAAACAAACAGTAAATGAAATAGAAATTCAATACTTGTCAGAGAGAGAGAGAGAGAGAGAGAGAGAGAGAGAGAGAGAGATAAACGTATATATTAATTAATTTTCTGCACATATCACATTAGGGATTAACTTTCATGCACGAATATTTATGAATTTCCAAAATGTTTCGTGTCTCGTCACGTGCTGAGCAGAACACGGCAAAGGTGACATGTCATATCGCACAGGTGAGCTCGGCCCGTTAACACCTTGACGTGACTCCTTCCGGGAAAAATATTCAGGTGTGTCTTGGAATGCGGAATATTAGTAAAACCACGACAAACACAAATTTTCATCTTATTTCTCTGATTAATTCTCAGCCACTGAATAACTAAAGAACTTATTGAATGATTGGTTAATATTTCTAGAACTTCACTATTTCTCTTGTTTTTTCTTATGTGGGAATTATAAATGAGACCATTTTTCACTAGTCTTTTTTTTTTCATTTAGCGTGTCTCTTCGTTATACAAGAATCATTCGCCACAACAAAGGCCGCCGTGGTAAAGTGGAACCATGCGTGTTTTGGGGTCCGAAGCGCACGGGTTCGAATCCTGTCCACAGTCCGAGTGTTGGTTGGGCTTCCTCACTCGGGGCAACGGTTTCCTAGCGGGTGGGTTTTGAGATAGGAGGTACCCCAAAAAGTACCCCCTTTAGCCCAGAAATTCCCGCGAAAAGCCCGCATGGTATAAATGAAAAAGCAATTAAGAAAAACACAACGGGGTCATAAGGCGTCCTCACGAGACTATTTTCCCTTATCTTTTTCAATTGGTGGTTCTCTAAGTTTTAAAAGAATCATCTGCCACAACAGAGGAGTCATAAGGCGCCGTCACGTTACATAACATATTTGATGTTTTCCTTATTTCACGAGTCTTTTTTCCTTTCCCTATCTCCTCCAAGAGTAATTTGAATTCTCGAAATACGCGAACTCCATTTCTGCTTGTGGAAATGAACAAATTACGGAAGACATTTTTATTTTGTGATTTATATTTTGGACAAATGAAAATGGCAGAGTTGTAAATGATGCTTCCGTTTTAAATGCAATGTTCGATATGACCTGGAAACAATTAAAAAAAAAACTGATAAAAAGACGGAAATAAGAAGAGAAAAACCAAACATTATAATCTTCAAAAAAAAAGTGTCTTTCTTATCATGAGAAATCAACCACAATAAATGAGTAAATAAATAAATAAATAAATAAATAAATCATCAAACAGAGATCACTGACCCACGGAATCACGGAATATATTTCTATTTCATGATTTATATTTTGGAGAAACGAAAATGGCTAATTATAAATGATCCTTCCGTTTCACATACAATGTTCAATATGACCTCGAAACAATAAAGAAAAAAATCACAAAAACGACGAAATAAAAAGAAAAACGAAAAATTATCTTCTAAAACACACCACAAAAAAATATAAAAATAAAATCAAATAGAAATTATTGACTCACGAATGATTTCCACATTACAAATACTATGATACAAATGTCCCTTACACAGAAACACGACATTATTCTTACTTCCTAGCTTGCAATTACTCGTTTTTTCTTGTTTGCTTCTTTGTGTATGACGGAACAGGCTGTGGTGGTGGTGGTGGTGGTGGTGGTGGTGGTGGTGGTGGTGGTGGTATCAGCAGCAATACCTGGCGGCGGTAACTTTGCCTTTAGAACATTCATCTCCTCAACCCGCAATGCGTCACGACCTCTAATAAAACTGCACAGGACGTTTTGGCAAGGCAGGGTGTGAGGCAGGGAGGGGGCAGGGTCGTCTGTGCCTTACTGCTTCTTCATCTTTACCTTCTTCCTCCTCCTCTTCTTCTTTTCCTTCTTCTTCTTCTTCTTGCTACGTCTCCTTAACTTCTTATTTCTGTTACTAATCCTTCATCTTTTTTTTTTGTTTCTGCCTCTTTCTCTCACTATCTGTTGTTTTTGTTTACTCCTTTCTCTCTTCTTCTTCTTCTTCTTCTTCTTCTTCTTCTTCTTCTTTTTCTTCATGTTACTAGTTTCTTTTTCTATTATCTTCGTTTTATCATCCTCTTCTCCTCGTCTACGTCCATGCTTTCTTCCTCTTTCCCCTCCTCCTCCTCCTCCTCCTCCTCCTCCTCCTCCTCCTCCTCCTCCTCCTCCTCCTCCTCCTCCACACTCTTCATCTGGTTTCCTTCTCCTGTTACTTTATTTTTCTTCTCGATCTTTTCTTCGTGATCGTTCTCTTTTACGCACACACACACACACACACACACACACACACACATTATTCCAGGTACCATTAGACCAAAACGATACCAGTTCATTTTTCAGTATTACATTTCATATTTTTTCTCCTTTACAATTCCATGAACCAAAGTCAAGATGAGTACATGCATTTCACAATAAAAATCAACAATTCTCTCCTGATCTATTCCGAGTCGCGTCTTTCTCTTGACAATTAATAACAGAAGTGAAGTTACAAAAGACACTCGCTTTCTAAACCCTCAAAGACACACTAATAAAAGTAGACATTAAAACGAGCAAAAGTAAACATAATAGCACAATTTATCCCTCAATGCACTATTTACTTATATCGACTTGTGATTATATACACAAACTTTTATGTCATGCAGAGCGTTCCACCTTTCTCTCCTTCCTTTGCTTCTCCTTGGAAATTTCTGAAAGCACTGTCATAACCATTACCAAAGGCAGGAAGGTGACACTGTTTATCCTCCTCCTCCTCCTCCTCTTCCTCCTCCTCCTCCTCCTCCTTCTCCTTCGAGCGTTGTGAGGAATGGGAGGAGAGGAAGGAGTGCGTGTGTGACAAAGAGGCGGGAGACCAGAAGGGAGGGAGGGAAAAGGAACAGAAAGGGACAGAGAGGAACGAAATGGATCGCTACCAGATGGAAAATGGATGAAAATATGCCCTGGGAGATACTAAGGCGGACCTGGAGAGAGAGAGAGAGAGAGAGAGAGAGAGAGAGAGAGAGAGAGAGAGAGAGAGAGAGAGAGAGAGAGAGAGAGAGAGAGACAAGGCAGGAAAAGTGAGGCATGGGTGGATGAAAGAGATTGAACATGAATAAAAGGAGAGGTGAGAGAAAAACAAAATGAAGTAAGACGAATAGGGGTTAAACAAAGTGAATGGAGAAAGATGACTTATTTTACAAGGACAAGACGGAAGACGGGAATAAGAAGAATTGGTGAGGAATTGGAGAAGAAAGCAAAAATGGATGAAAGATCAGATTCTCTTCCTAGACATGATTCGTGGGATGATTGGAAAGATGATTGGCATGGAGACGATAAGAGAAAATAGAAAAATGCACCGATTTCTTACATTCCTAGAGAGAGAGAGAGAGAGAGAGAGAGAGAGAGAGAGAGAGAGAGAGAGAGAGAGATAAAACCGTAAAGGAAATCTATACAAACACATAACATACATGACAGACACAAAAAGCCACATAACTTCCAACGATAAATGCACACGAGAGGAGAAAAGAAAGAGAAAAAAGAAAGAGAAAAGGAAGAAGAGCAACACACACCTACACAGTCCACCTGCGGGCCATCAATCAGCTAAGTGGATACAAACAACAACAATCAATCACAACAAAACAATAACAACACAAACACAAAAAGCAACACAAGAAATTAAGATAAAACATACAAGACGAGGCGAATCCCCTTCAAATCCGGATTACGAAAAAAAAAAAACGCTACACCAGAGAATAATGTTGGAACGTACTGGCTGATCACTCGAGGCTACTAAGTCTTTTAAAAAACATCCCTAGATTGATATTACAAGGAAGGGAGGTAACGGGAGGGAAAGGGAGGGAGGAGTGGAGAGAAAGGGAGGTAATGGAGGGGTGGAGATAATCCCAGTACAAGATCTAGATGTATGTTGTGGTTTATGTTTGAAAATTGCACATTGGGATGGAAGGGTGAAATGAAGCTGTCTGACTGTCTGGTTCTCTGACTGTCTGGCTGCCTGGCTGTCTGACTGTCTACCTGTCTGGCTGTCTGGCTGTCTGACTGTCTACCTGTCTGGCTGTCTATCTTTGGTGTGGATGGGAATAGATAGTGTTATTGTTTGTGGCATGCTATCTCTCTCTCTCTCTCTCTCTCTCTCTCTCTCTCTCTCTCTCTCTCTCTCTGGCAGTCATACTCGTACTTACTTCATATTTTTTTTGATACCATGACACTCTTGCACAATTAATTTATCTAACACCTTCCTATTCAAAGCAGGAAATGATTCGTATACAGTCTGACACTTACAATGCGAGGATATCCTTTATTTGTATTTATTTAGTGACCTCTCTTCTCTCTCTCTCTCTCTCTCTCTTCTCTTCCTCCTACAATAGCACACTAGCTCCCTTCTGCACCATGTTCCTCTGTGTCCTTTTAAATTTACTGGTGACATATTTCATTTATGCCCAGCGCCACTTTCTTTTTCCACTTCAGTATGCATTTTTATTGAGTCTGTCTTGCTGAGAGAGAGCGAGAGCGAGAGCGAGAGCTAGAGAGAGAGAGGGGGGGGAGAGCATTGCATCTACACACAAGAGAAGCTGATTAAGCAGAGCAAGAGACGTAATCCTGAACTGAGCGACTGATTGACTGACTGATTGCATGGTTGACTGAATGCCTGACTGACTCAATGCCTGACTGATTAAATGCCTGACTGATTGACAAGTAGACTGACTGATGAGCTGTTCAATTCACTGACTAGCTACCTTTAAACTAATCTACTGACTGAATGACTGATTGACTGACTGGCTTACTGACTGACTGAGTGAAAGACAGAATTCCTTGCTAATTACTTCTCTGAATGATTGACTGACTGCGTGACTAAAGCGGTAAATTAAACCATGCCCTGAGTGAGTGAGTGACTGACTGACTGACTGAACGAAGGAATGAACGCCTGTCTGTTTGCTTGAATACGTAATAGTTTGACTGATTGCAGGTCAAGAAGTGGGAGAGAATAAGTGAAAAATAAGCTATCAACTTTAATGCCACTGCAACACACACACACACACACACACACACACACACACACACACACACACACACACACACACACTCACTATAACTTAATCCAGCTTTCTTCAATTCTAATCACATATCTTTTAATCCAAAGGTGTCTTGTATCGAAGCCCTAAAAATCAATATATAAATTAGGATAAATCAAATTAGGTTAAGTTAAGTTACAAAAAACACATCACACAAACCTGCTCTACCTTTGTATTTTAGTAACGAGTCTTGTAATCCACAGGTGTCTTGGAATAAAGTCTTAAAATTACATACACAAATTAGGTTAGATTAGGGGACATCAGGTTAGGTTAGAAAAGACAAACACACATCACAAATCCAATCCACTTTTCTATTCTAATCACGTCTTATATCACATAGATTCCTTGGATTAGAGCCTTAAATTGCACATACAAATTAGAATAGGTTAGGTTAGGTTAGGTTAGGTTTGGTTAAAAAGACAAACACACCCCACAAATCTGATTAATCTTTCAATCCTACGTCTCTTAAAACCCACAGGTGTCTTGGACCAGAGCCTCAAAAACTGCATATAAAATTAGATCAGATAAGGTTAGGTTAGCTTAGAAAGACACATAAACACAAATCTAACCAACCTTTCTATCTAATCCACCTTTCTATTTTACGTGTCTTATTTTCTACAGGTATCTTGGATCAGAGCCTCGGACCTGCACATACTGACTGTGGCCCAGTACACCTACACAGCTGACGACAGGTTCGAGGTGATACACTCTCCTGACTCCAACGCACACTCCTGGACTCTTAAGATCAAGTCAGTCCAACCAAGAGACTCCGGAAGATATGAGTGCCAGATTAACACTCACCCAACTGACCCAATCACCTTCCCTGTTGACCTCTCTGTCTTTGGTGAGTTTAAGTTGGTGTTTTGTCTCTCTCCCTCTCCCTCTCCCTCTCCTTCTCCCTCTCTGGTCCGTGTTCTGTTTTGCTCTCTCACTATCAATGCTTTCCAAAGGTTCCAGTTTAAGATACTCGTGTTTTTAAGAGTATTTTTATGGTTCTGGTGATAGATTGACAGGATTTCTGGTTTATTAAAAAGGGCAACTGTCTTGAAAACCAGCTTAGTTGTCTCTGTGGCCTTGGAAATTGTCGTAGTGAGAAGGAAGGTGTTTCTGATTACGGGTCTCTCTCTCTCTCTCTCTCTCTCTCTCTCTCTCTCTCTCTCTCTCTCTCTCTCTCTCTCTCTCTCTCGAGGTTACGGATATAATTTCAGTCTTGGGAAAGTTATGCTAGTTAATTAGGCAGTTTCCCTGTCTATCTGTCTCACCTTGTCGTTCTGTCTCCCAAGATAACATGTAAAGTCTCTCTCTCTCTCTCTCTCTCTCTCTCTCTCTCTCTCTCTCTCTCTCTCTCTCTCTCTCTCTCTGTGTGTGTGTCGTCGCCTCTCCTTGAATCATGTGCTAATTGACACATTCTCACCAGGTAGCGTCACGAATAAACACTGATTGACAGGTAAATGGCATCTCGCATTTCAGAAATCACGAATTACCATTTATTGTAACGCCGTTTCATCCTTTACTAAGAGTCCTCGTCTGATCTCGTGATTCATTTCTCGATTACTAATTAACTGGTAACTTCAGCACTCGAGATAATGGAAGGTGCATGAAGTTAGTAATTTAACACGTATATATATAGTAAACTTAATCACATCTCTCCATTTTCACTATTATTAAGTCTACCTGGTGTTTTAAAGTTCTCTATTTACGTAACATTAATTGCCTGATTGTTTGATGGTGTTCCTGTCATCCACCTCTCCTTTAGAACTAATTTATGTTATTCTTTTTTTAGTGCTATCAAAAGCAAAAAAAAAAAGCCCACTTGATTGCCAGTTCCCTTAAAGATCAAATACAGTTAATCAAAAATCTGGGAGAAATGTCTTGAAACTTTGACTGTAACTTTTCTATTTCTTTATACAAAAAGGGGAAATTAGGTTAGCCAGTAGTAGTAGTAGTAGTAGTAGTAGTAGTAGTAGTAGTAGTAGTAGTAGTAGTAGTAGTAGTAGTAGCAGTAGCAGCAGTAGCAGTAGCAGCAATAGCAGTAACAGCAGCAGTAACAATAACAACCACCACCACAAACTAAAAGAACAATAAAAACCACCACTACTACCACTATCACCACCACCACCACCCTAACAACAGCACTAACACGACCACCACCAATAACACTAATCAATCACCTTTGTTCAATACGCCCATAAAGAAGTGTCAGGTAGCCAGTCAATACACACATGAAGGTCACTGAACCCCCACACTCACTGCCTCCCTCCACCTTAAGAGTGTGGGAAGGTAAGTAAGAAGCGTAGAGGAAGAGTAAGGGAAGTGAGGAAGGTAAGGGAGGAAAGGTAAGGAAGAGAGGGCAAGGCAATAGAAGGAGAGTTAAGGGCATAGAAGGGAAGGAAAATAAAGGAAGGAATGGGGATAAGGAAAGAAGGATTAGATTAAGGAAGGAAAAGGAGGTAGAAGAAGAAAGAATGGAAATGAAAATGGTGGTGGTGGTGGTAGTAGTAGTAGTAGTAGTAGTAGTAGTAGTAGTAGTAGTAGTAGTAGTAGTAGTAGTAGAACAACAACAGGAACACGAAGAACACGAAGAACAAAAAAAAAGAACAAGAAGAACAAGAACAAAAACAACAAAACCAAGAACAAGGACAAGAAGAAGTAGTAGTAGTAGTAGTAGTAGTAGTAGTAGCAGTAGCAGTAGCAGTAGTAGTAGCAGCAGCAGTAGCAACAGCAGCACCAGTAGCAACATTATTACTACTACAATTACTACTGCCTCTTGTTATTGTTGTTATTACCATTATCCATACCCTCCACCACCACCACCACCACCACCATCACAACACCCATAAGTAATTCACCATTAATCCGCAGTGGAGCCCCAACCAGTAAGCTTACCTGTAAACGAGAGCAGGTGAGGCGCAGCGGGACACTGGCTGGAAGGCTAATGAACCCGTTAATATCACAGAATCTTTTAATGAACCCCCAAGCTGGAGTCAATTATTCCGATGCATTTAGTACTGCGTGATGCAACACAATCAATATCCTGGATGTGTTGCTATAAACTTTAGTCACATTTTAAGGGTGACAGACAGCGCTGCCACTCTCACCACTTCACTAACTCCGCTTCTCCCTGATTCACCGATATAAATGTTATCAGGCAAGTGCTGTAGTCAGTATTCAATGCACTTTACTGCTATTGCTATTTGTTTGCTATTATTCTTGCTGTTATTCTTACAATTTTTACTTCTATTCATTTTTTTTTCATGTTTCAAAGTCTCAATTTTTTTTTTTTCCTTATTTCAGTCTTGCAAATTTCATTTCTACCAAACCTCTTTCATCCTTCAAAGTTTTACTAATCTCACATCTATACTTTTTTTCAGATTTCAGTCTTATAAATATTACTTCAATCCTCTTGTTTTCAGATAACAGTCTTAAAAATCCTACTTCTATTTTTTCTTTCACAAATTATTCTTCTTTCCTTTCGCATTCATATTTTGAAGTCCTACAAATCTTGCTTCCATCCCTTCGCTTTCATATTTCAAAGTCGTATTACATCAAAGTACTCACGCTAACTTCTTTCGGTTGAAAGGCTCATTGTGGTTCCATTACCCTTGAAAGACAGAGCCAGAACAAGATGTCACGGGGAGACTCAGTTCACGACACCTGGAAGCCTCTCAGTGATGGAGTTAGTCTTGTTCGTCGTGTGAGTGTTTGACATGACTAAACTTCGCACAGAATATTTAAGTTACTCGTGGGGAAGCTTCGATTTCTCCTAGAAGATAAAGCACAGCATTGTCTTCTGCCAATAAATAGAGAAAGGACATACTCTCTAAAGAAGACTTTTGTCGAAACGTTAGAGTAATAAAGTGCTCCTGGGTCACCCTGAGTTTTATCTACAGCCCTCATCACTCATCTGTCCAAGTAAATATCTCAACATACCCAAGTCACAAGAAATAGGAGAAAAGGAAGATGAGTGATATTTTGATATATTACAATTACTAATACAAAAAATTAATAAACTTCACAAGAAATAAGAGAGATGTGTGATATTTTCCGATATATAACAGTTACTGATAAAAAAAAGAATACAGTAAACTAATATTTTGCTGATAATCTGATATAGAGACGGAAATCTATTTTTCTCACGGGATGATTTGAACTATCCAAAACAGAGAAGAGAAGAGAAGATAAATTAATATTCTGCTGATAAATAGAAAACGATATATGAAATCCATTTTGATAATAAATACCCGTCATTAATGAAAAAGAGGAAACAGTGAATTAATATTTTTGCTGATACACGACAATTACTGAAGGAAAAAGAAACATTTACATTGATAGCACTCATTTTTCCTCACATCAAATTATGCAGAATACATTGCAAGTAATTTAATCTATATTGTATTTCCTATGAATAAATATACATAACAACAATTCATTAAAAAAAAAAAAAAACACGGCGGCTCCATCATCATCTCGCAAAACTGAACTGAATGTGCTGGAAATTAGGTTCACTTAAGTTCAATTTCCTGCGAAGGTAGAAAGAATACAACCCACGACATGATACTATTTAAAGAACCAGCGACTCACACAACAAGGAGAGCATAATGGCGATACAACTCACTAACTCTCGTGACACTAACAAGAGTAAAAACAAGAGGAAAGTTCTCAGGGATTAAGTCATTATTTCTATTTATATATCACTGAGAAAAATAACAACGAAACAAACTCCATCATTTATAAACCTTCGCGCCACTAGACCTGTGCCTCAGCTGCTGTGACCTTTAATATTTCACGCGCCATGAATATCAAACACACACACACACACACACACACACACACACACACACACACACACACACACATACGCACACACACACACATAGCGACGAGCAAACTCTCTGCTCTCGAAAGGTGTCCAGATTTTGTTGACGTACAATGAATAACAAATGGTTCACTAATTCTTATTTATATTCTAGATTGTTGTCTCACGCTATTTTGAACTATAAAATATAAAGAAATGCTTGTGTTCATTCTACACTGTCACATTTCGCATTTCTCTAGTCCCGATAAGTGCTTATATTCTATCGCCGTATAATGAATCACGAAGGAAATTGATCTTTATGTCCTTTCATAAGCTGTTGTACTACTTTTTTATGTAAGACTGGTCAAGGGCAACAAAAATATAAAGAAAAAAAAGGTCCACTCAGTCGCTAGTCTCCTTACAGAGCAGAGACAAAGAACAGGGACAAATGTCTTGAAACTTCCTTCTTGAATGAAAGCAAATCACAGGAAGCTGGAAATACAGACACAGACAGAGAGTTTGAACTATAAGTATGAAAGATGACTCCTATTTCCTTACTCTGCCAAATCACACTAAACAACACAAATAATAAAAGACAAACAATAAGGCTAGAAAAATTAAATAGCCTTCCACATGGCAGTTCCTGTGTTGCCTGTCTACCTACGTGTATATATTTATCACCCCTATTCTCTCCCCATGACTCCCTGTAGATGAGATTGTAACGAAGAGGAGACTTGCACGAGAGTATACAGAAGATAGAATGCATGAAGCTAATTTCACCTGTTTACCTTCACATAATTGCAGCTTTGGAGGAGAATAATTAGAATTGAGTTCATTATTTGCACGTCCATTCACACACACACACACACACACACACACACACACACACACACACACACACACACACACACACACACACACACACACACACGAAAAACCAACAAGCGAAATATCAAATGTAACTCACATACTGCTACTGAAGTCTGGAAGGATTAACAATACCTGCAAAAAAATGAAAAAAAATACAAGAGTTAGTATCAAAATAAAAGCAAAACAGAGAAAGGAAACACACACAATAACACCAACAAACACAACTCAACACACTTAACCCAGGAAGGAAATAGAAACAAATAAATAAATAAAGACTAGCAGGAGGACTCACGTATTTTCGTAAAAAAAACATCAAATATTAAATTCAGAACGAAGAGAACCAATATATAAGCATTTCAGACACACATACATAGAAAAGATACAGATAACACATTCATAGACTCAACAATTTCACAGTTTACCCTAGAGAGAGAGAGAGAGAGAGAGAGAGAGAGAGAGAGAGAGAGAGAGAGAGAGAGAGAGTATAGGAATGAATAAGTAAAAGTTATCTTAGTCGAATGGAAACGGAGGTATTAATAATTGAGATGAGACTCGAGGCAACAGAGACAGTACTATATATATCACAGTTTCCTCTTCATGTCTTTCACCACTTCAACTCATACACGCAGGGCAAATATTCACATACAACCAAGAATAACACCAACGTCATTAATACAACACTGACTACCCTCACTTTTACCCTGACCTCGGTTCTCTGTAGCTCGGGCGTGTATCAACCTTCACACATTTAGCTAGAGAGAGAAAGGAAATACACAAATACACACGTCACGGAATATACAAGTTATCTAACCTGGCAATACACTTTAAAATATGAACCATCAACCTTTTACCTAATCCAAAGAAAAATAAATATACAGATACACAAAATATATTTAAAAATATATCAAAATATCAACCAGTACTCGTTTAGCTATGAATACAAACCACACATACAGTAAAGAGACACCAAAAAACTGAAGCATCAAGGGAAAACATTTAGAACCTTTCAGAGTAGCATTTTGAAAAGGAGACTAAAATAAAGGAAAATAACACAAGATATCAACCAATACCCAATTAGCTATGAATGAAAGGACATATATACAGTAAAAAGGCCCTTAAAAGGCACAAACATCACGAGGAAACATTAAGAACCTCCAAGATTTTATAGCATTTTGTAAAGGAGACTCAAAAATAAAAAGGTAACACAACATATCGACCAATACTCACTTAACTATCAATTAAAAACCACATAGAATAAAGAGAAACACTCAAAAACAACAGAACACCCCATATATTGACACATTTAGAAAGGAAGACTAGAAAATAAAGAAAGTAACACATACTATCAGCCAATACTCACCTAACCATCAATCAAAAACACAAACACACCCAGAAACACTAAAAAACAACAGAACCTCCCATATTTTGGCACATTTAGAAAGGAAGACTAGAAAATAAAGTAACACAAAATATCAGCCAATACTCACTTAGCTGAATAAGAAAACACACATACAATAGAGACCGTACAAAATATATGCATCAAGAGGAAACATTCAGAACTAACCCTACTTTGCTACATTTTTAAAGAGACACTAAAATAAAGGTAAATAGCGCAAAATATCAACCAATACTCATTTAGCTATGAATACAAAACACACTTACAGTAAATAGATCCTGAAAAACACAAACATTGAGTAAGAAAACATTTGCAAACTCCCACATTTTGCCGCATTTTGAAAGGGGAAACTAAAATGAAGGTAGAAAACACAATATCTCAACTAATACTCGTGTACCTGAATGAAAAATGCACACACGGTAAAGAAACCATAAAAAATACCTACATCCTTTCATATTTTGCTACAATTTGAAACGGAGACTAAAAAATAAGAGTAAGACAACAGCCGGAGGTTCTCTTCATCAACATCTCGTGAATCAAAGGTGCTTGGTATCCTTCGCCCCGCCTCGTCACAGGCCGTCGGGAACTCGTCTTTAATGATAAGTAATGGCCCCGCGGCACTCCTCGGCGGCCATAGTGATGTATTCCTCCACTGCCTCACGAATCAAACTCTAATTTCCGCCCGTGATTGATGCAACGCACTGCTAAGAATCTGATTGGTCTGCTCTCTCACGCGTCCAGCCTCAAACCAGTGCTGGTGGTAGTGGTGGTGGTAGTGGTAGTGGTAGTGGTAGTGGTGGTGGTGGTGGGTGACTAAGACAGCTCTTAACTCCTTCAGTAATGGAACGCATCTTTTTCATGAGTTTTGGGTGTGATTAGATTTTATTCGCATTAGGAAGTGTCTATAGAGGTCAGAAGATTAATGGCCACAGTTTTCACTATTTTAATCCCCACATAGGTTTCTGAAGGTGTATAAAATCACCAAATAGTAACAAGAATGAATATGGAAACTGGTACTGAAGGGATTAAGTAGCATTGGAGAGGAGGACAGCTGAGATTTAAGCGTAGATTATTAGAGAAAGAAACCAGAATAAATAACAAGAATGAACATGGTAAAGCGTCATGGTATTGAAGAAGTTAATATTCTCTGTGTTTCTGATTGGTTTCTAGACTAATGTATGGAGTAGGCAGTAGTCACCTGCCGCCCGGTGGAATACTCCAGGAGAGGTACTTACGGGGATGTAGGCAGTGCTGCAGACTGAGTGATTCCCCGTGTCCTCTCTTCCCGGTTCCCTTTGTGGTCTCATTTATACAATTGAGCAGCTGCAGCCTGCCCTCTAAAGACAACTTCTACTACTTCCTACACTACACTACAACACCTTACACTTTTACACTCTCTTCAAATCAAAATTTAATAATGGCTTCACCACGCCCTGCCTCGGAGTCCCCCTCTGGGGAGGGGACCATAAATGTCCCCAGGTCGGACTGCCCTCTGCTGTCGACCTTGGGTGTCTTGACACTTCATCTAATACTTTCACTATCAATTTCTGCAACATTCGTGGCCTTCGTTCTAATTTTCAATCTGTGGAACACCACCTCTCCTCTACTAAACCTCATCTTCTCTTCCTAACTGAAACACAGTTGTCTGTGACTACTGACAGCAGCCCCTTTTCTGTTCCCTCCTACTTGCTCTATCCTCATTTTCAATCCAAAGCTGGATGTTGCGCATACGTGCGTAACGACACCACTTGCTCTCGTGCCCACAATCTTGAATCTTCAGAATTTTCTACCATCTGGCTAAGACTTCAATGTCACTCTCTAACTAAATTCATCTGTGCTGTATACCTCTCACCTAATTCCTCTGACTATGTAAAATTCTTTGACTATTTGACTTCCAAGGTGGAGCACATCTTATCTCACTTTCCTTTGCTGAGATCTCCATTTTAGGGATTTCAATGTTCACCACCAGCTTTGGCTTTCATCTTCTTTCACTGACCAACCTGGTGAACAAACCTTCAACTTTGCTATCCTTCATGACCTAGAGCAGCTAGTGCAGTTCCCTACCCGTATTCCTGACCGCCTTGGAGACACGCCCAACATTCTTGATCTTTTCCTAACCTCCAACCCTTCTGCTTACTCTGTTAAACTTTCCTCTCCGTTGGGCTCCTCCGACCACAATCTAATTTCCGTTACCTGTTCTATCACTCCAGTGCAGCCTCAGGACCCGCCTAAGCGGAGGTGCTTCTGGCATTTTAACTCTGCTAAGTGGGAGGAACTAAGGCAGTACTATTCTGATTTCCTTGGGATGATTATTGTTTTCATGTCAGAGATCCTTCTCTTTGTGCCGAGCGCATAACAGAGGTGATTATCTCTGGCATGGAGCTATACATTCCTCATACTTTCTCTAACCCTAAAGCTAAAAAGCCTTGGTTTAACTCTGCTTGTTCTCGTGCTGTCAATGATAGAGAGGCGGCTCACAAACGGTTCCGTAGCCATCCAACTGCTGAAACTCATGCCCTATATATTTCTGCCCGTAATCATGCCAAATCTATTCTCCAACTTACTAAAAACTCTTTCATCAATAGAAAATGTCAAAGTCTTTCCAATTCTAACTCCTCTCGAGATTTCTGGCATCTAGCCAATAATATCTCTAACAACTTTACTTCTTCGTCTTTCCCTCCTTTACTTCATCCAGATGGCTCTACAGCTGTCTCTTCTTTTCTAAAGCTGAACTCTTCGCTCAAACCTTTGCTACCAACTCAACTTTGGATGATTCTGGGCATATTCCTCCTACTCCTCCACCCTCTGACTACTTCATCCCTAAAATTAAAATTCTTTATAAAGACGTTTTCCTGGCCCTCTCTGGCCTTGATTCTCGGAAGGCTTACGGTCCGGATGGAGTCCCTCCTGTTGTTCTCAAAACTGTGCTTCCGAACTCGCTCACTGCCTGGTCAAACTCTTTCATCTGTGTCTCTACTTCTATTTATCCTTCTTGCTGGAAGTTTGCTCACATTCAACCTGTCCCTAAAAAGGTGACCACTCCAATCCTTCTAACTACCGCCCTATAGCTTTGATTTCCTGCCTTTCTAAAGCCTTTGAGTCTATCCTTAATAGGAAGATAATGAGGCATCTATCAGCTCACAACCTTCTCTCTGATTGCCAGTATGGTTTCCGTAAAGGCAGATCTACTGGTGATCTTCTTACTTTCCTAACTGAATCTTGGTCATCCTCTTTAGGGACTTCGGTGAAACCTTTGCTGTCGGCCTTGACATATCGAAAGCCTTCGATAGAGTCTGGCACAAATCTTTAATTTCTAAACTACCCTCCTACGGATTCTATCCTTCTCTCTGTACCTTCATCTCCAGTTTCCTTTCCGATCGTTCTATTGCTGCTGTAGTAGACGGTCACTGTTCTTCCCTAAAACTATCAACAGTGGTGTTCCACAGGGTTCTGTCCTATCACCCACTCTCTTTCTATTATTCATCAATGATCTCCTAAATCTGACTCAATGCCCTATCCACTCCTATGCTGATGATACCACCTTGCATTATTCAACAGCGTTCAACAGACGCCCAACCCAACAACAATTAAATGACTCAAGGCGAGATGCTATAGGACGCCTAACTTCTGATCTTTCACTTGTTTCTGATTGGGGCAGAGAAAACCTGGTTTTGTTCAATGCCTCAAAACTCAATTTCTACAACTATCTACTCGACATAACCTTCCAGACAACTATCCTCTCTTCTTCAATAACACTCAACTTCCCCTCTCCTCTACATTAAACACACTCGGTCTATCCTTCACTAAAAATCTAAACTGGAAATTTCACATCTCTACTCTTGCTAAATCAGCTTCCAAGAAGTTAGGTGTCCTATGGCGTCTTCGTCCATTTTTCTCTCCCTCCCAGCTGCTTGCTCTGTACAAGGGCCTTATCCGCCCGTGTATGGAGTATGGCTCTCATGTCTGGGGGGGATCCACACACAGCTTTACTAAACAAGGTGGAATCTAAAGCTTTTCGTCTTATCAACTCTTCTCCTCTAACTGACTGTCTTGATTCTTTAAGTCACCGCCGCAATGTTGCATCTTTATCTGTCTTCTACCGCTGTTTTCATGCTGTCTGCTCTTCTGAACTTGCTAACTGCATGCCTTCCCCTCCTGCGGCCTCGCTGCACAAGACTCTCTACTTCTTCTCATCCCTATTCTGTCCATCTTCCTAATGCAAGAGTTAACCAGTATCTTCACTCCTTCATTCCCTACACTGGTAAACTCTGGAACTCTCTACCTGTGTCTGTATTTCCACCTGCCTATGACTTAAACTCTTTCAAAAGAGGAGTGTCAAGACACCTCTTACGTTAACTGGACCCTCCTTTTAGATTTTTTGTTTTTCTTTCTCCTACTTTCCTCTTAACAGGGCCTGGCAACCAGCGGGATTTTTTTTTCAAACACTGTTTTCCCTTGGCCAGTGCCCTTGTAATGTAAAAAAAAAAAAAAAAAAAAAAAAAAAATCTTGGGTGTTAAGTTTGTTCTCTCAGTTCTCTTATTTCTCTTAGCTCTTGTTTAGGTTGTAGTGGTTTCTAGGTTGATCTGGGGTGTTAAGTCAGTGTTCTCTCAATTCTCTTAGTTCGCTTAAGTCTTTTTCAGGTTGTAGTGGTTTAAAGGGATGTATGTTTTATTCTACGAGTTTTTGGTAGATTATTAGACCGAGCTGATCAATTGTGTGAGTGTCAGTGTGGGTAAAAATAAATATACACTTTCGTTTTTCTTTTTCAATGTGTTTAGAGGCAGTACATTTATTGCTTACTCTCGTGGGTGCTCCAAAGTGTGTCTCAATTTACACCTTAAGACAGCTTTATATAACTTGCTCCTACGGGAGAAGAAAATATACTGTTGATAAATTTTGGCCCTTTACTGAGGCATCACAGATACATTTCATATGGTCAAGACACACATTAACGTAAAACAATAGAAAAACGAGGCAAAAATATGAACACACCAATGTATTTTCAAAAGTAACCTCCCATAAGTTTTCCTTAACGCATTTATAAGTGTCAAATAAAAACAATACACACGGGGACACAGGCAGGTAACTTAACAACCCATAAACACCTGTACTTGCTCTTACCTGTCCTGAGGGGCTAGAGAACCCCCACAACACACCTGAACACACCAGTAACTTGATCACAACGACAGGATAAGGGAAATAAAAGCGACCATTATGCATCACCACCTTGCCGTGTGTCCGTATTTCCTCCAATTCCTGCGAGAAATACGAGGAGGGAAGGTGGAAATTCTGATAAAAATGTATATGGAGAAATAGCAGCCAGACGACGCGAGTTTATTCCACCACGCTGCACCGCTAGCCATAAAAAGTGTTATTTCTGGCGCGCCGCTCTACAGGCCAAGGCACGGCAGCGTATTGAGGTTCCGCGCCGCTGTGCTGTTTTGTTGATAAACGTACTCGAGTCTTCGCCTTTAAGCACGACCAGAGGAGGAGGAAAGCGGGAAAAGGAGGACCAGGCAGAACTGTGAGAGGGACTGTTGGTTTGGGGGTTAGAAAGTGGTGGTAGTGGTGGTGGTGGTGGTGGTGGTGGTGGTGGAGGAGGAGGATTTGGAAAAGGTTAAGATGAAGATGAAGATAGAGATGATAAAAAAGAGTAGCAGCAAGAAGAAAAAGACGAACAAGAACAATAAGAACAACAACAACAACAACACAAACAACAACGAAAACACTCACCAAAACCGAAAAAAGGAAAACACAAAACAAACCATAAAAAAAGACGAAAACAGAACACAAAAAAGGCAAAAAAAAAAAAATAACAAAGCCACAAAAGAAACAAACAAAAGAAATTCAGATACAACAAGCAAGAACAAGAAAAGAAAAACGAAATGAATTCTTCTTTTTTTACCCACGCACTTTTCACTTTTTTATTCTCTCTTTGGTGTGGCGCTGAGCCAAAGACCACCACCACCACCACCACCACCACAACACAGCGCCGTAAGATACACGATTAACAACGGAATTAACAACAGGATCCTGAGGGGGAGAGGAATGTGGCGTCACTGAATACAAAGTGAAGTGCGGCGCTTTCCTTCCCTTTGAAAGTCTCCCAGGACACGCGTTTCATTAAAGGGAAGAAGCAAGTACAAAGGGAGAATGTAATGGTGTTTTTTCTGTGCATCCCGTGTACTTAATTACTCTCCCTTTGTAAATGTAATGTGGTTATCTGTTTCTATGTGTGTGTTTTATTTTTAGAGGGATGTGTTACTGTTTTATTATATGTGGTTCTCTCTCTCTCTCTCTCTCTCTCTCTCTCTCTCTCTCTCTCTCTCTCAACCAATTTTTATACCAAATGAACCTCTACAAGAAATATTTTACTGTCATCTTTAAGAAATTTCAATATTCATGTCCTTCTTCACTTATTCAATTGGTTGTGTATACATCTTATGCATCTTCCTGTTCTTGTTACGCATTTACAGCTCATTAATAACTTTACCCACTAATGTTGCGTCGCCTTTTCACAAATATCCACCTTCTGTTTCAACATTCAACTCATTACCTTCCCTTGTTCCTCTGCCTTTGTCCGCTGCTATCCTTGTGTTTACATATTCAGTTATTCACTTGCCTATTCATATATTTATCTGCCCATTTACACATTCACTTATGCTGCACCAGTGTAAGTGACATAGGGGTAGGTATGGAAATTACTAGCTTAAGCATTTTAGTACGAGGACGCATTTTTATCTTGAGTTTTGGATGTGATTAGACGATTGTGTTTACATCAGGAATAGTATATGTAGGTCAGAGGATTAATGGCAAGAGTTTTCACTATTTTAATCCCCCACGTAAGTTTTTGAAGCTGTATTAAATCACGAAATAGTAAGTATAGATATGAAAACGCGTCATGGTACTGAATGGTTTAAGTGGCATTGCAGACGGGAATAGTTGAGATTTAACCCCTTCAGTACTGAGACGCATTTTTACATTTGATATTTGGGTGTGATTAGACGATTTGGTTTGCATTACGAAGGGTCTATGGAGATCAAAAGATTAATGGCCAAAGTCTTTTCTATTCTAATCTCCACATATGTTTCTGAAGCTGAATAAAATGACCAAATAGTAAACAGAATAAATACGAAAACGTGTCATAGTACTGGAGGGGTTAATTGTAGATTATTAGAGAAAGTTTTGTTTTATAATAGAAATATATAGTTTTTCAATTCTGTAGGAGTGTGTGTAATTCATTCATGGCTTAACTTTCCTCTAGTTACACATCTTCTTTCTTTTCGTCCTATTTCTTCCTTCCAGTGTATTGTCTTTAAGTTTCTCACGACTTCATTCCCTTCGTCATCCAGTCATCAAGTCTTCCTCCTCCTCCTCCTCCTCCTCCTCCTCCTCCTCCTCCTCCTCCTCCTCCTCTTTGAAAAGTCTTATTTTTCTTTCCCTCCTTACTTGGCATTTTTCTTTCAGTTTGTCTTGCCTCTGTTGAGTTTGACTGACTGCTATGTATGCATGTGTGTGTGTGTGTGTGTGTGTGTGTGTGTGTGTGTGTGTGTGTGTGTGTGTGTGTGTGTGTGTGTGCGTGTGTGTGCGTGTGTGTGTGTGTGTGTGTGTGTGCATGTGTTTTACTGTTATTTTCCTTTCTATGTGTATGTTTACCTCTATTTTTTTTTTTTTGTCTGTTTATTGGTTAGTCTCTCTCTCTCTCTCTCTCTCTCTCTCTCTCTCTCTCTCTCTCTCTCTCTCTGCAAACAAGTATTCTTTATTGGAGCGAGGAACCAAACTAACAGCAATTAACCCAACCAAAATCTCTCTCTCTCTCTCTCTCTCTCTCTCTCTCTCTCTCTCTCTTGCTATATACCCATTGTCTAAGCGGAGGAAAATCAAATTAAAAGCTCATACCCAATATCGCCCTCGACCAATGGGAGCACAGGGCAGAATCCAAGCAGCCAATCAGAACAAGTCTACGGATCTCGACCCTGCGTTTTTTTTACAATATTATTAATTAAACGAGCGGGCCGTGATTACACACCGCTGGGGGCTGCTGGGTAAAGAACGCGGCTCCGGGAATTGATTAGTGGCCGATGTGAACCGCCCGAGTGACTCCTACTGAGCTGAATACCGCGTGGACGAGAATAAAGGGAATTCGTGAGGTGCAAATGCAGGAAGTCGCCAATTCACTGTTAACGAGACACTTTGCTGTCGTGTCTGTGTGTCTGTGTGTGTGTCTGTGTGTGTCTCTGTGTGTGTGTGTCCTAATGCGGTGCGGTAATGATAATATTTACTAGTGTTTATGGTGATGGCGTTCAGTGACGTCACGTAGAGTTTAGCTTTGCTTCCCTCCTCACTGTGGCCTTCAATGATTCCCTGGGCTAGCGTGGTGTGGTGTCCTTAATCCCTTCAGCACCAGGACAAGTTTTCATATTTATTCAGCTTACTATTTGGTGATTTTATACAGCTTCATACACTCATGTGGGGGTTAGAATAGTGAAGACTCTGGCCATTAAACTTCTGACGTCCATAGACCCTTTCTAATGTAAATCAAACCGTGTAATTATACCCAAAGCTTAAGATAAGAATGCTTTCCAGTACTGAAAGAGTTAAGGTAACCTACCCAATGATGGCGAGGTGTCCTGTTGTTAATGTCCTTCTCAAGCAACTCAGTTAATGAAATAGTGTTTAAAAAGGAGAATGTAGTTAATGGAGATTCTATCAATGTAGTTTTTAAGCTACCAAATCATAACCATTGATGACTTAATATAAGTGCTTAACCCCTTATTACCACGAATCTGTGTACGATTAGACGATTTTATTGACAGTAGGAAAGGTTTATGGAGGTCAGAAGATTAATGGCCAAAATCTTTACTCTTCTAATCCCCAAATAAGTTTCTGAAGCTGTATAAAATCATAAAATAGTACGCAGAATGAATATGAAAACACGTCATACCACTCAAGGGGTTCGAAAAATGGAGTGAAAAATTTGACTTTACAAAATATAATCTAACTCAACCGAACCGAACCAAACCAAACCGAACTGTACCTAACAAAACAAATCTTAAGAAACTATACAACAAATATACTGTAAAAAACCACACGAAAACTGTAACATCAACCAGGGGACAGGAGCAGGAATCAGACTAATCACCAATACAAGGCACAATCTGTAGCCAGCGGTGGTGAGGCGTGGGAGACATGGAAAGATGAAATTAAACCAAGACTCCGTGAACCTAATTTGGCTTGCATTTCTTGGTGTTTCAAGGAGCAGGCGGCGCACAAGTGAAGGCCACGTAATCAGCACAGCAAATATGAAGTGAAAAGGCCCACCAATGCAACTATGACGCGCGAAATGAGACGGAAACTCGCAAAGACGGACTTGAAAGGCATTGCAGTGTGGGGTGCCTCGCTGCACGTCACCTGAGGCATACAGTAGATGAGGTGCTCGATGCTGTTGGGTTTGGCTTCAAGGTGTTCTGCGTGGTGCGGTGAGGAAGGGTGCTGCTACTCTTTCCTACACCACATTTACCACATTTATGGAGTTGTCTCTTTGTATTTCTCTTTTTCTTCCTATTCTATTTATCATTTTCCTTTATTTTTTTTTGTCTTCTTTCTTTATTTTCTCATTTTTTCTCACTTATGTTGCTATTGTTTCCTGCGCCACTTTCACCACAGCCATTAAACAATCTACTGTTTCCTCTTTCTTATCGTTTTCCTTTTTTATCTTTAATTTCTTTATTTTCTCATTTCTCTTATTTATGTTGGTACTCTTTCCTGCACCACAATCACCACATTCACCACAGTCTCTAGCCATTCTGTACTGCTCTCTGTGTATTCCTCTTTTTATCTTGTATTCTCCTTATAGTTCTTTTTTTTTATCTCTTTCCTTTATTTTATTCTCTCAATTTCTCTTATTTATGTTGCTACTCTTTCTGCACCACATTCACCACATTTACCACAGCCACTAATCATTCTCCTGTCCTTGTGTGTATTCCTTTACTTCTCTTTCTCTTTATCCTTTTCTTTTTTTCATCTCTCGTTTATTTTCTCATTTTTTCAATTATTCTTTCTCTTTTTATTCGTGTTTTTCAACCTATTCATCATTTTTCTATAATTATTCTGTATTTTCTTCATTTTTCTTCAATTATTCTGTATTTTCTTCATTTTTCTTTAATTATTCTGTATTTTCTTTATTTTTTAAAGATTTTTCTGTATTTCTTCATTTTTCTTCAATTATTCTGCATTTTCTTCATTTTTCTTCAATTATTCTGTATTTTCTTAATTTTTCTTTAATTTTTCTGCATTTTCTTAATTTTTCTTCAATTATCCTGTATTTTCTTCATTTTCTTTAATTATTCTGTATTTTCTTCATTTTTCTATAAATTATTCTGTATTTTCTTCATTTTTCTTTAATTTTTCTGCATTTCCTTCATTTTTCTTTAATTATTCTCTATTTTCTTCATTTTTTTCAATTATTCTGTATTTTCTTCATTTTTCTTTAGATTATACAGTATTTTCTTCATTTTCTTTTCTTTCTCCTTCATATCACCTTTTTTTTCCTTTTTTTCTTCTTTTTTGCGATAGTGCTCAGCCAACCTACGTTTTCTTTGATTATTTTAGTTTAATTTTCTATCCGTTTTCTTTATTTTTTTTTTCATGTTTTCTTTTCTCAGCACTCTAAATTGAAGATGCATTTTCTTTAACTCAAACACACACACACACACACACACACATCATACATCATACATAAAGATAGATAGACAAACATACATTGCGACAAAAAATAGACAAAAATAGGACACACACACACACACACACACACACACACACACACACACACACACACACACTCAACCTGACAAAAGAATAGCAATCATCTCCTTTTCCTTCACAAACTCACGAACTCTCCCTCTCCTCTCTCTCTCTCTCTCTCTCTCTCTCTCTCTCTCACCACAACGAGGACAAATGACCCTCACGCGATTACATGACCTGGAATCAATAGCATCGAAGGTCAAATTGCACTGGATGTCTCGTGATCGAAGCGAATCAAAACCAAACGAGAGTAATAGAAACAAACACAGTCACTGCAGTCTTAATTACGGTGATTTATGTTCATTCCCACAGAAGATCACTCAATCCTCTCCTCCTACTGCGTACCTGGGAATTACGTGCTTAGTGTGTCTACGTAGAAGGAAGGAAGGAAGGAAGGAGAAAGGAAGGAAAAGAGAAAAGAGAGGAGAAAGAAAAGGAAAGGAAGGAAAGAAGGAAGGAAAGGAGAGGAATGAAGGAAGGGAGAAAGGAGGAGGAAGGAAGGAAAGGAGAGGAACGAAGGAAGAGAAAGGAAGAAAGGAAGGAAGAAAAGGAGAAAAGAAAAGAAAAGAAAAGAGAGGGAGAAAGAAAAGGAGAGAAGAAAAAGGAAGGAAAGGAGAGGAAGGAAATAAGGAAGGGAAGGAGAGGGAGGCAGGAAGGGAGAAAGAAAGAAAGGAAAGAAGGAAAGGAGGAGAGAAAGAGGAAACAGGGTAATGAAGGAAAGACAGAATAGAGTAACAAAGGGGAAAAGGAAATGTTGGAGAGAAGGAAGGAAGGAAGAAAGAAAAAGGAAATAAAGTAAGGAAGAAAAAAAGGAAGAAAGGAAGGAAAGAAGGAAGAAAGGAAAAGAATGAGCGAAAAAAGGAAGGAAGGAAGGATGGATGGATGGAAGGAAGGAACAACAGAAGAGAAGGAAGAAATGAAAAAAGGAGGAAGAAAAAGAAGAAGTGAGAAATTGAAGGAATGACACAAAATAATACGTTAAAAATGAAATAAAGGAAAATAAGAGAAAATAATGAAAAGAGAAACAAGGAGGAAAATCAAGAAAACCAGATTTGAAATTACACAAAAACATTGATAATTTTCCTGCTTTCCTTTGTTTTCCCTCCTTGATTTAATGAGATATTTTTTTTCCCTAGTCGTTAAAATGAAGGATCGGAACTCACAGATCCGGAAAACAGAATATGAAAGGAACGAAAGAAAATGTGGAAAAGTGGTGAAGAAAATGGGAAATCCAGGGTACTTTTCGAATCGCGTTTTCTTTGAAGAGGAAAACGTGAAGTGAAATTATGAGAGATTATATGAAATGAGGATGTGATTACTGGACCACGCACACGCACACACACACACACACACACACACACACACACACACACACACACACACACACACACACACACACACACACACACACACGCTATACTTAATTTTTCCTTTCGAGTTTCTATTTTTCCTTTTTTCCTTTATTTATTTTGTATTTTCTTTAACTTCCTTCTTTCTTATTATTTTCTCATAATTTCCTTTATTTTCTTTTTTCTTTTATTCTTTTCTATTTTCTTATTCCTCTTCTTTCCTTCCTCTTGTCTTTCTTCGTTAAGTTTTCCTCTCTTCCATTCCTTCATGTCTTCTGTCTTCTTCTCTCAAGTTTCCCTCCACAAATTCTAACTTTCCTTTCCATTTTTCCTTCCCTTCTCTTACCCAAATCTTGCCACAAATATTTTTTTCCTTCAAGTTTCCCCTTTCTTTTTTTTTCTATAACGTAACTTTCTCTCTCCTTCTTTCCCTCCTTCCTTACCTCAACACAAAGTTCCATCTATCCTTCCATCCTTCTTTCTTTACCTCAAGTTCTCCTTTCTTCCTTCCTTTCTTCCTTCCTTCCTTCTCTACACTGCATCTGTTTCCATCTTTTCTCCTTACTCAAGCTTTCTTTCCTATATTTCCACCTTTGCTTCCTTCCTTCCTTCCCTTCATACTAAATCGAATGTCTTCCTCTTTCCTGCATCCTTCCTTGCCTCCATTTCACACCTCTTATACCTGTCGTTTCCTTCCTTCCTTCCTTCCTTCCTTCCTTCCTTCCTTCTTTCCTTCCTGCCTTCTTTATTAATCCCCCGGCATATCTATCTTTCCTCTTCCGTCCTCCTTCTCTTCCATATTACACCTCTTTATTTCCACCTTGCTTCATTTATTCCATCTTCCACCTCTCATCTTCATCATTTTCCCCTCCCATTCCTCATCTTCTTTACCTGATACCACTATATTCCTCCTTTCCTTCATTCATTTTCCATTCTTCTATTACCACTATTTCTTCTTTCCTTTTCTTTCTTGATTCACTTATTCTATCTTCTTCCTCTTTATCTCCGTTTTCCCCTTTCATTCTTCCTCTCCATAAATAATAGATAATTCACTATTCTATTCCATTTATTTGTTTTCATCCTTCTATTGCCACTAATTCCTTATCCTTATCTTTTATATTAAACCTCCTTTCCTTCCTCTACTTATTATATTTTCTACCTCTCATCATTATTTTCTCTTTTCCTCATCTCTTTACCTAATACATCTTTACTCTATTCCTCCTTTCCTTCATTTATTTTCCATCCTTTTATCGCCACTATTTCCTCCCTTCCTCTCTTCCATCCCCCTTTACTTCAACCTTGCTTCTTTTTCTCATCATTTTCCCTTCCATTCCTCATTTCTTACCTAATACATTTTTACAATATTCCTCTTCGTTCCTTCATTCCTTTTCCATCCTATCACTACTATTTTTCTCCTATCTCTCCTCCATCCCCTTTTTCTTCAACCTTGCTTCTTTTCTCATCATTTTCCCTTCCATTCCTCATTTTCTTACCTAACACATCTTTGCAATATTACTCTATTCATTCTTTTTCCATCCTATCACTAGTATTTTTCTTCCATCTCTCCTTGCCCCTCCGAAGGACACACCACGGCCAAAACTCCTAGTCTCAAGGGGATTCTCCAAGGCTGCCAGTGTCCCTCGGTGCCCATCCTTTGCCTCCTAAATCAACCATCCTGGGCCTAAATCACATTATCGTCTGACTCCTGATAGCTGTTTATCCTCCTCCAGGGAAGGGAAAGAGGAGAGGAAAGAACACAAGGACGGGCTGAAAGAGGACGATGGAAAAATAATAGGTGTCACAAGTACCAGTGAAGGAAGTGATGATACAAAGAGGAAAATAACGTACTAGTTGTTTGAGAAATTGAAGGAAAAGACAGATGGGGCATTTTTGAGAATTTCCAGACACACAGACAGTTAGACAGACAGACGGACAGACAGATAGATAATGTTTAGTAGTTGTATGAGAAATTAAAAGAGAGATGGAGCATTTTTAGCATTTTTAGACACATAGATAGTTAGACAGACAGACGGAAAGACAGATAGACAGATAGATAAACAGGCAGATAGATAGACAGGCAGAGAGACAGACAGATAGATAGATTGACAGACAGGTAGACATAATTTGAAAGGATAGATAAAGACATTGAATTAAAAACAAAACAAGAGAGAAAATTCGTAAAATAAGAAAATACAGACCAGAAAGAGAGAGAGAGAGAGAGAGAGAGAGAGAGAGAGAGAGAGAGAGAGAGAGAGAGACGAATTTATCTCTCCACTCATTTTTCCCTTTAATAAAACTTAGAAACCTGCAATGGAGCAACGTCTTCCTCTTCCTCCTCCTCCTCCTCCTCCTCCTCCTCCTCCTCCTCCTTCTCCTTCTTCTTCCTCCTCCTCCTCTTAATCTTCCATCTTCCTCTCTTCCCTCTTCTCCTCATCTTCCGGTTCCACATTTTTTCACCTTCCTCCTCCTCCTCCTCCTCCTCCTCCTCCTCCTCCTCCTCCTCCTCCTCCTCCTCCTACTCCTCCTCTTCTTCATCATCGCCACCTTCCTCTACATCCCTTCATTCCTTTTCCTCCTCTTCTACAACTTATATTTTCCTTTTTTCTTCTGTTTCCTCTTAACCCCCTCCTCTTCCTATTTCCTTTACTTTCTCCCCTTTCTCCTTCCTGTTTCCCCTTTCAGTCCCTCCTCTTTTTCCCCCTCCCTTCTTTTTCCTCTCCTTCTTCCTCTCTTCCTGAAGGTGAAAAGGAAGGAACCACCACTCAAGCTTCCCTTCATCGCACGCTTTCCTCTTGGTTCTCTTTTTTCTCTCTCTCTGGGCGTCGCTCCTATCATATTTTCCAAGAGGGGATGTCCTTCTCTTCCTCTTTTCTCGCTTCCTCTTCCTCCTCATCTTCCTCTTCTCATAATAGTGTCTCTCTCTCTCTCTCTCTCTCTCTCTCTCTCTCTCTCTCTCTCTCTCTCTCTCTCTTTCCTTCGTTCTTTCTCCTGATTTCGTTTTTGTTTCTTATTTTCTATATTGTGATGTATTTCTTTTGTTTTTGTTTTTTTCTTTTAGTTCTTTCATTCTCTTCCTCTCTTCATTCATTGTTACTCCTTGTTCCCTCTTTCGTTTTAAATTCCATCTTATTCTCCTATTTTTCTCCCTCCTCTTCCTTCTGTTCTTCTTACTGTCTTCATTTGCCTATTAATCTGTTGATATGTTTGTCTGTTCGTTCGTGTACATGTCTGTCTGTCTGTCTGTCTTTCTGTCTGTATGTATGTATGTATGTGAAGTCTATTACCATTTATCTATCAATTTATTCCTGCATCTTTATGTGTGTGTGTGTGTGTGTGTGTGTGTGTGTGTGTGTGTGTGTGTGTGTGTGTGTGTGTGTGGGTGTACATCCTTTTCGCCACTTATCTGATGCTCCACACACATTTCTCCCTCTCTCTCTCTCTCTCTCTCTCTCTCTCTCTCTCTCTCTCTCTAATACCAGAAAGGCAATATATTTCTCCTCCGCGCTGGGATCTTCATGTACCTCTGCAGTAATTTTTATTGCAATATTTTCCCTTGTTGCCTGTATCTTTTTTCTCTGCCTTTTGGGGACAGAGAAGAGAGAGAGAGAGAGAGAGGGAGAGAGGAGAAAGAGGGAGTGGGGTGTCATCCTCGTTCTCTGCCCCACTATTCCTGGACAGTGTTTATTTGGTTTTCTCTTACATTTCTTGTTCGTTGGTGTATTTTTTTTATTTCTCTTTCTCCTTCTCTTTCTCTTTCTTTTTCTCGAGTTATGTGTCTCTTCCTATTTCACTTCTCATCTCCTTTTTCGTAGTTATAAAGAATATTCGATTTACTTTGTTCTTTTTTAGGGCCTGTTTTTGTCTCTCTCTCTCTCTCTCTCTCTCTCTCTCTCTCTCTCTCTCTCTCTCTCTCTCTCTCTCTCTCTCACGTGCAGTAAAATATCAAATCGAGTCTTTTTTTATTGCAATAACTTTTACTCTCTCTTTCGGTGAATACGTGTTGTCTAACCACCTCCCACCCTCTCCCTCTCTCCCGCTCCCTCTCCCTCTCCCTCTCTCCCTGACGTACATTTTCATTTCCATTTCACTACCTTACACGTGTCAACTTTTGTATATCTCTTTTATATATATTTTTTTAACAATAGATTCACGTTCCCAATGGCTCAATTTCATCCACTCTGAACTCTTTCCCCTCATATGGATTTTCAAAGAGCGACGGAAAACCTCCTTAAACTGTCGATAACTATGGACCAAAAGGGATAAAGGGAATGGAGCTTCAGTGTAATAGAGAAAACATGTGGGAAATAAATATATAAAACTGAGATATATGTATTCAAGGGGTGTAGAGGTAGAGGGGGAGGGATGGGGAAAGAGGAGGGAAGAGGGGATGGGGAGGAAGAGGGTGAGATGAAGAGGGAGAGAGAGAGAGAGAGAGAGAGAGAGAGAGAGAGAGATGAGGTCAAAAACAGAGAAATAGAGACAGAAAGATAACAAAACAACAGAGAGATAGAAATACACACACACACACACACACACACACACACACACACACACACACACACACACACAGACACACACACACATAAAACAGACGGCAAAACAAAAAAGAAACACACACAAAAACACAAAAATAAAACAAAAACAACAATAACAAACACACAAAACCATCACCCACGAAACACAAACGTAAAAAGAGAAGAAAAATACATAAATCAATTGAAACAAGAGAAGAAAACACAAAAAGCAAACCAATCCAACCTTTACAAAACCACATTTTCTTTTTTGCAAGAGAGAAGAGAGCAAGGGTAACAAAATATTAAAAAAAAGGCCCACAAGGGAGAAAAATGACACGAAGTGGGTAAAAACACTGTGACATCTTTACCTTTCACTTGATGGGCACGCAAATGTCCTAGAAATCCTACCCAATGCCTCACTAGGGTCCTTTTTTAAGAAACATTTTACTCTCTCACCACAACTATTTTCCAAGGCCTCAGTTATGATTAGCGGGATTTTCAATAGTGTTTCTCCAGTTAATGAGGAAGAAATCATGTCATTCTGCCTTTAGAACCATAAAAATCTCCTCAAAAGGTTCTGTTCTCTCACCACGGTTATTTTCCAAGGCTCAGATATGATTAGCGTGGTTTTCAAGACTGTTTTTATGTTGATAATGTAGAAATCGTATCACTCTGCCTCTAGAACCATAAAAATGTCCTTAAAAACTCTCTTTTCTCACACAAGTACTATTTCCTAAGGCCACAGATATGATTACCGGGGTTTTCAAGAGTGTATCTCCACTTACAAATGTAGGAATCTTGTCAATCTACCTCTAGAACCATAAAAATGTCCTTAAAAACGCTCTTTTCTCTCAGCAAGACTATTTCCTAAGGCCACAGATATGAATAAGGGGGTTTTCAAGAGTGCATCTCCAGATACAAATGTAGAAATCTTGTCATTCTGCCTCTAGAACCATAAAAACGTCTTTAAAACGCTCTTCTTTCACCAAGATTATTTTCCAAGATCGTAGATATAATTAGCGGAGTTTTCAAGAGTGTTTCTCCAGTTAATAATGCAGATACCGTGTCACTCTGCCTCTAGAACCATAAAATAACCTTAAAAAAATAAAGCCTTATGAAATAGTGGAGGCAAAGCAGAGAAGTGGTTGAAAATACGAGCTTAGGACACAAGAGACACACGTGGTAACTAAAGGTGAAGGAAAAGACATTGACAGACACACACCGAGAAAGAGATTGAGGAGATAAAAAGCGATAGAAAAGAGAGAGAGAGAGAGAGAGAGAGAGAGAGAGCACAACTCGGCACAATAAAAGAAGACACACGCCAACACACAAAGAAACAGGAATTGAAATACAAATCACAATAGGAAAAGAATACAAAGACTGACACTGTAAGAGAGAGAGAGAGAGAGAGAGAGAGAGAGAGAGAGAGAGAGAGAGAGAGAGAGAGAGAAATGCATATATGTGATGATCAAATGTGTTAAGAAAGAGGGAAACAAAGAGAGAGAAAAGAAGAAAAAAGAAAAGGAACTGATGAAATGGAAAAAAAATATGAGCTGAGTAGAGAGAGAGAGAGAGAGAGAGAGAGAGAGAGAGAGAGAGAGAGAGCAGGGAATAGAGAAGAACAGCAATGAATAGCAGACGAAGGAAGGAAAAGGAAAGGAAACGAAAGAAAGATAACAACTTGATGGATGGGAAAAGGGCGAGAGAGAGAGAGAGAGAGAGAGAGAGAGAGAGAGAGAGAGAGAGAGAGAGAGAGAGTAAAATAACAAAGGAAACATTATAAAAACAAAACGTTGTGTGGGATTCACTCAAACGGAGATAAGAAAGTGAGAGAGAAGTAAAGAAAGATAAGAGAGAAAGCGAGTGAGATAGAGAACGTAAGAGAGAGACAGGAATAGAATTAAAATATCCGTGAAGCGTTCCAAGAATATATTCATCCTCTCTCTCTCTCTCTCTCTCTCTCTCTCTCTCTCTCTCTCTGTATATCTACCTATCTATCTATTTACTTTTGTATCTATCTTTCTATCCATCTATCTCTATTTATCTTTATCTCTTTATCCTCTCAAACAAGTCAGTATTACCAATCAAAAAAGGAAAAATAAAAAATAGACTATAGAATATAATACATCAACAAGGTTTCCCTCCACGCTGTGTTGGCAATACTGTGCGGCACGTGGGGAGAGGGATGGGCCGCGTCTGGCTACACTGCATGCCTACTGTGTTACTCAGGCCAAGTTATGGATTTCCAGTGCATGGCATCGTTTTGTTTTCCTGAATGTATTGGCAATAGTTATTACTCGCCACACTCCAGACTCCTTTTTTTCACCGTGTTATATTTTGTCCCTCCCAGTTTTCCTTTTTGGGGAAAAGTAGATGTTTTTCTTCTTTTTTTTATTTTTCATTGTCTTCTTTGATAAACATTTGCTTTTTTTTTTACTATTTTCGTATCTTGCTTTATTTTCAGTGTTATGATTTGTCCCTTCCATTTTTTTTCTTTTTATACTTTTTTCCTTTCATTTATCAGTATTTTCCTACTTCCGTTTCATTTATTTTCATGTTTTGCTTCTTTTTTTCAGTGTTATATTTTGTCCCCTTCCATTTTTCCTTTTTTTCATTTTTTTAATTAGATATGATTATTTTTCATTTTTATCTTTTATTTCTCTTCGTTTATCAGTATTTGTCTATTTCTTCTTTTTCAATTACTTTCATATTTTGCTTTATTTTTTACTGTGTTATATATTGTCACATGATTTTTTTTTTTTTTTTTAGTATATACATGTCTTTTTTCTTCTTCTCTTTCTTCTGTTGTCTTCGTTTATTAGTGTTTCCCTACTTCTTTTTCATATATTTCTTCTTTTTCAGTGTTATTTTTTTGTCTCCCAGTTTACCTTTTTTTTTTTGAAGTGTGGAGCGAAGATATGATTTTTCTTCTTTATTTTTTATTGTCTTCTTTTATCAATATTTCCTTATTCCTTTTTTTTCCTTCTATTTCAATGTTATATTTTTCTTTTCCATATTTCGTTTTTTTTTCATTTCTTTTAAGCAGATATTTTTTTCTTTATTTCTATCCTTTATTTGCCTTCGTTTATCAGAATTTTCCTACTTCTTTCAATTACTTTCATATTTTTTCTTTTTTTCTCGTTTTCTCAAATTGGTATGGTAATATTTAGGTTTTTCCATTTCCATTCTTTCATTCCTTCCGTATTTTGTTGCCTATAGATTTTTTTTTCTACTTTCAGATCAGTAAGAGACATTTTCTATCTTTGTATGAGGTAATTTTCACATTTTTTTTCTTCATCCTCGTAGTGTCTTTTTTATTTTATTACTTTATTACTTTTATTACTTTATTTTTTTATTTACTTTTTTTTCAATTGTTACCACCTTATTTCTGTTTTTATTCATTTATCAACACGTTACTTTTCCTTCATTATCAACAATTTATTTCTTTATTCTGTTCTCAACACCTAACTCTCAACACCTCACTACTTCTTGTTTCAATTTACAACACCATACTCCTTTATTCAATTGTCAACACCTCATCTCTTTTAATCAACTGTCAACACCTTACTTTACCTTCATTCAATTTTCAACACCTTAGTCATTTATTAATTTCTCAACATCTCATTTTTCCTCATGTCAGTTCTCAACACGTTACTTATCTACTCAACTGTCAACACCGTATTTCTCCTTCATCCACTTGTCAACTCCTCATTTCTACGGTCAAAACCTAACATCTTCTTTATTCAATTCGCAATACCTCACTTCCCCTTCATTCAATTGTGTAACACGTTTAAAAGACGAGTTTTCAGACACCTCTAAACCCACAATGGTTCTTTCTTTCAATTTATCCGCTCCTCTTTTTATTGGTCGTGAGGGGAGAGACTTTTTATTTCCTTTCTTTCCCTTAAACTTTACCTCCAGCCTGCCTTTCTCCTACATTGAAAGGCGTTAAATCCCTCAAAGCGAACCGAACCTAAGCTAACAATGAATTACTCTAAAAATGCATTATATTTCGAGGTATTGCTTGGTGCTATAAGGAAATATATAAAGTTATACACAAATTTTATCTTTAATGTTCATTTAAGAAAGTAGAATTTGATACAGTAACTTCAGCGTGTAGTTTCTTAATTAGTGAGCGGTTGAGGGAAGAAAGGGGAAGGAAAGGGAGAAGGAGGAGGAGGAGGAGGAGGAGGAGGAGGAGGAGGAGGAGAAGGAGGAGGAGGAGGAGGAGGAGAGAGCAAGAGAAGGAAAGAGGAAAAAAGGGAATGAGAAGGAAAAAGAAAAGGAGAAAGAGAAGACGGAGGAGGAGAAGGAGGAAGAGAATAAGGAGAAAGAAAAAGAGAAGAAGGAATAATTAGGAATCACAATAAATAAGAAGAGAAACAGACATATCAACAAAAACAACAATAAAAGTAGCATTCACTAATTATATAAAGAACAAAAACACGAAAAAAGGAACAAGAACAAAAAAAAACAATAAGAAAAATGGGATAAAAAACTAGAGAGAGAGAGAGAGAGAGAGAGTGTGTGTGAATGTGTGTGTGTGTGTCTCTCCCCATTATGAGTGTTTATCACGTATCACACCCTCACATTTTCCACCTCATATTACCTCCTTTCCTCCCCTCACTTGTCTCCCTCCCCTCTCACCTTACCTTCCCTTTCCCCTCTTCTCCCCTCACTCTTCTTGTGGGTTCATGGAAAGGAGGAAACTTAAGGGAGAAAGAAAAACTGATAAATGAGGAAGAGGGTCCAGTGATAAGGAAGATATGATAAGGAGAGATAAGGAAGAGGGGAGAAAAGCAAGAGAGAGAGAGAGAGAGAGAGAGAGAGATTCTGTCGTCGCTGTAATACGTGATTTCTCTCTTCTATTTTGACAGGGGACCCACGTGTTTGGAGAGAGAGAGAGAGAGAGAGAGAGAGAGAGAGAGAGAGAGAGAGAGAGAGAGAGAGAGAGAGAGAGAGAGAGAGACTGTGCGGAATATTAATGATGCCTACCACACAAGAGAAAAAGAGGAAGCAAAGGAGACAACGAGAGAGAGAGAGAGAGAGAGAGAGAGAGAGAGAGAATGTTATTGTCTCTCCTCTTATCTCCATCACGGTGACATGATAAGAATCCTTCTCTCAAACGAGGCTCTCAAAATGAAATTCCATCTGTGTTTCTCAATATTTGCATATCTTACGTTTTCTTCCTTCTCCGTTATTCGCAAATTACTCTTTACTGAATTATCTTTTAGTTTAGTTTACCTCTCTCTCTCTCTCTCTCTCTCTCTCTCTCTCTCTCTCTCTCTCTCTCATTAAAGACGACATCATAGAAACGCTTTTTTTCTCACTCTCTTTTTCTTTCATTCTATTCTTCTTCAGTGACAACACAAATAACACATCTTTCCATCCTCCTCCTCCTCCTCCTCCTCCTCCTCTTCCTTCTCCCCCTCCTTCTTTTCTTCCTCCTCCTACTCCTATTCTTCTTTTTCTCAGTAATCAATAACCTCAATCCTTTTCTTCGTTCCCTCGTTCTTTCTTTCTTTCAGTGTTACTCTCTTTCACTATCTCACGCACTTCCTCTCTCTCTCTCTCTCTCTCTCTCTCTCTCTCTCTCTCTCTCTCTCTCTCTCTCTCTCTCTTTCAGTGGACACTCGCTCACGTGTTGCATAATTATTTGAAGGACCTTGTTAAGATTAATGACTGCAACTTTACGAGAGAGAGAGAGAGAGAGAGAGAGAGAGAGAGAGAGAGAGAGAGAGAGAGAGAGAGAGAGAGAATAACAACTCACACGTATTAAACTCTAAAAAACAAAATTGAAAATAAAAATAAACAAAACATACACAAAACACGAAATTACAAGAGAACCTGGCCAAAGAAAACGAAAATTGGGACCAGTTAATACACGCGGAAAGAAAATGGGAGGAAGGAAATAGAGAAAATGAGATTCGGGGGATGGAGAGGAGACTGAGGCGGAGGACCAGCGAGAAAGGAAATATGGAGGAGGAGAAGGAGGAGAGGAGGAGGAGGAGGAGGAAGAGGAGGAGGAGGAGGAGGAAGAGGAGAAAGCGCTCAGAAAGTGTCGCAATTCCCTGTTCTATCCTCGATCCCCTCCCACCCCAAACTTTACTTGATTAAACTCTCCCTTTACTAAATTATTGTTACTTCCGTCCCCCGCCGCTACTCCACGCCAAAACAGGAAAATTCACGCAGCCTGTTTGTCCTCAATTCCCCTCACACACTTTCCTAATTCCGCAAAAAATTGAAAAAAATATATATTGCTTTCTTGTTTTATATTTGTGAGTTTTTCAAGGTCTTTATATATACAGGTGAAAATTTACCCGTTTTATTTTTCTCTTTCAATTTTTGTAAACCTCATTGGTGTTTCTGAATTATATATCAAGAGGGTTTGATTTCTATTATTTTCATATTTCAAAGGTTATTTTCATTTATTAGTATTAGAATATTAAAACAAAATCTTCTTGTTCACTTATCAAAATTGCATTACACATTAGTATATTAACCCCTTCAGTACTGGGACGCATTTTTACCATGATTTTTGGGTGTGATTTGACGATTTTATTTAAGAAGGGTCTATGGAGATCAGAAGATTAATGGCTAGAGTCTTCACTATTTTCATTCCCACATACGTTTCTGAAGCTGTATAAAATCACCAAATAGTAACCAGAATAAATAAGAAAACAGGAGTTAGGACAGTCTTTTGTGGTATATCTCGTTATCTTGTATACGTAGAGAAGGATCTTATTTCTTTATCAGCCGCCGTGGTACAGTGGAACCATGCGTGCTTTGGGGTCCGAGGGGTCTCCAAGCGCACGGGTTCGAATCCTGTCCACGGTCCGAGTGTAGGTTGGGCTTCCTCACTCGGGGCAATGGTTTCCTAGCGGGTGGGTTTTGGGATAGGAGGTACCCCAAAAAGTATCCTCTTTAGCCCAGAAATTCCCGTGAAAAGCCAACATGGTATAAATAAAATTAAAAAAAAACTGTAGATACTCAAGTCCTTCGTTTCAGGTCAGCAACAAAAACCTTGAGGGAAGTTTCAAGAATTCGTTAGACTTAGAAGTGGCTGTTCTTTCATAGCATTACATAACCGCTACATGATATACTCACTACACTCTACATTACAATATCTTATATAAACAAAACCGGCTTGATATTGACACACACACACAGATACACACACACACACACACACACACACATGCATGCCATCCTCCCATTCATCCCTTCACACAGGCACACTGAACAGCCTCTCACTCACTCTCTCTCTCTCTCTCTCTCTCTCTCTCTCTCTCTCTCTCTCTCTCTCTCTCTCTCTCTCTCTTCCTGCACACTCGACTAGAACAAGCAGCTGACTCAGAATTTTCCTTCCCTTCCTCAGTTCCCTCTGCCAAGATTCTGGGCCTCTCGGAGCGTTACGTGGATAGAGGCTCGACCATCAACCTCACCTGTATCATCAACTTCAACCCAGAGTCACCCACGGAGATCTTCTGGTACCACAATAACAAGGTGAGGTGGCGGTGGTGGTGGTGGTGGTAGTGGTGGTGGTGAAGACATGATAGGGAAAATAAAAGAATAAGTGAATAAAACATAAATAAACAATAAGTATATGAGAGAGAGAGAGAGAGAGAGAGAGAGAGAGAGAGAGAGAGAGAGAGAGAGAGAGAGAGAGAGAGAGAGAGAGAGAGAGAGAGAGAGAGAGAGAGAGAGTTTATTATTCTCGAGAGGGTAATAGAAGGGAGAGGAACTAAAAGAGAAGAGAAGTGGAGGAAAGGATATGAAAGAGAAGGAAAACAGATGGAGAAATGGGAAAAATGTGAGAAATGAAACGCAGAGAGAGAGAGAGAGAGAGAGAGAGAGAGAGAGAGAGAGAGAGAGAGAGAGAGAGAGAGAATACAAAGTACATTAAAACTATACCTTCATTTTATTCATTTCCAGTATAAACAAGACTATGAAACATCACAATTGCACCCACTCACATTTCCTCCTTTGTCTTTCACCGATTAATTTTCAAAACCTAATAAAAACACAAATAACAAAAAATTTACCCTTTTTTTCCCTTTCTAATAAATGAATAAAGAAAAGTTAGACATAACCAGCAAAAAATGACTTAAGTTCCTCCTTCTGCTACTCCTTCAGGTTATCAACTACGACAACCGCGACAGTCGTGTTAGCGTCATCACGGACAGAGGCACCGTCACCAAGACCATCCTGCTGATTCACGATGCCCATGACGCCGCCACAGGCACCTACTCCTGCGTGCCCTCCCTCTCCGCCACCGCCTCCGTCAGGATACACATTCTCAACGGTGAGCACCTCGGTGCGTGAAGCGAAAAAAAGGTGCTGGTTTGTGTGGGTGTGTGTGTGTTGTGTGTGTGTGTGGGTGGGTGGGTGGGTGGGTGGTGTGTGTCTATCTGTGTGTGTTTGTGTCTGTGTGTCTGTGTGTGTGTGTGTGTGTGTCTGTATGTCTGTGTGTGTGTGTATGTTTGTAGTTTGCGGATTGGTGTTTGATGTAGTAGTGGTTGAAAAGTAACTGTAGTGGTAATATTGGTGTTGGTGGTAGTAGTAGTAGTAGTAGTAGTAGTAGTAGCAGTAGCAGTAGCAGTAGCAGTAGCAGTAGCAGTAGCAGCAGTAGTAGTAGTATTAGTAAGAGCAGCAAAAGCAACAAATCCATAAGCAAATAACGCCTTAACGACGTCACATACACACACACACACACACACACACACACACACACACACACACACACACACACACACACACACACACACAAGAGAGAGAGAGAGAGAGAGAGAGAGAGAGAGAGAGAGAGAGAGAGAGAGAGAGAGAGTAGGAACTAAATTCATAACCTCATCAAAGCAACGTCAAGATTAATATTACACAACTATGAAATATTTACCAAAGAAAGCTTGGGACGCGAGTAATATAGAATGCTCTTAAAGAATTGAATGACTAATGTGTTAAGTATGATGGCGGTGGTGGTGGTGGTAGTGGCGGTAAGACATTTGGACAAAGAGATAGACAGACAGACAGACAGACAGACAGACAGACAAACAAACAGACAAATAGACACGAATAAACACAGACGAACACACAGATACAACACAAAACAAACACATAGATAAGCAAACACGATAAGTCAATATGAGGAAAGACAAACATATCAAGGGCGAGAGAGAGAGAGAGAGAGAGAGAGAGAGAGAGAGAGAGAGAGAGAGAGAGAGAGAGAGAGAGAGAGAGAGAGAGAGAGAGAGAAGTCTGGGAGACAGACAAACAGACTGACAGTCAGACAGACAGACAGACAGACAGACAAGCAGACAGATAGACAGACAGAAAGACAAACAAATATATATATAAACAGACATAGAGACTAACGCGTATTGACACTTTGCACTTCAGTATATTCGTAGAAACACTCCAACTGCACATCTGCCACACACACACACACACACACACACACACACACAAACACCCACACCTATATATACACACACACACACACACACACACACACACACACACACACACACACACTTCAGGAATAACACATGAGACACTCCACACTACCCCCACACCTGGAGCAGCGGTGTCAAAACCCAATTAACCCTTTGAAGGCCAGGTAATGATCAAGGGAGCAGCCAAGCCTCGCGCGGAGTGGCCACAAGCAACACTCGATTAGTGGCACCCGTTTCTGAGTGGAGGCCATGAGTGGGCGAAGGTCGTGGTGGTGGTGGTTGTGGTAGTGGTGATGGTGGTTATAGGTTTCTCGATATCTATATCCAGTTTCCTCCTCGTGTCTCTATTTGGTATCTGTGTGAGTTAAGATTTATTACTGTATTCTATTGATTTATGTATTTGTTATTTCTGATTATCAATTTATTATCGATTTTTCTTTCCTTTATCTTCGTCTTAGTGTGTGAACTTGGTGCTTTTATAATAACTGTTGTTTATTGGTTGTTTTTTTCGTCTTTATTATTCAAATTTGCAGTGTTTTCACCTGATCAGGTTTTCTTTTAGTGTTTCAGCTTCAGTTTTCAATATTTTCTACTTTTTATACTGCTCTTCTCAAAATACTAATTCTACTTCACAACGTATTTAATATCTTTTTTCATATTTCTGTGCGTTATCGAGTTTGCTTTTGGTATTTCTTTATGACATAGGAGGGACTCTGGCCAACGAATACCAGAACTTACAAAAAATGACCCGCTGCGGTGCCAGAATCTAAGGAAGACTGCCAAAAGGATTATCCAATATCGGAGAAGTCTTGAAGTTAATATTCTCATCTGACCTCATGCCTTTATCTTATCATCAATTGGATTTACTTTCTAATAGAATGGATTTCCTTTTGATTTATGTTATTAGTCTTATATGAATTTACTATTAATATTATTTATTTGTACTTATCATTGTTTTCTTGTCTTCAACATCTTGGTATTTGTAATTATTTTTTTATCTAACCTTATTTGTATTTATTTTTACTATATCAGGATAAAATTTTAATTAATTCATTCATAGACGCATTTAACCCCTTCAGTACTGGAAAGCATTTTTACTTCGATGTTTTTGTGTGATTAGACGATTTAATTTGCATTAGGAAGGGTCCATGGAGGTCAGCAGTTTAATAGCCAGAGTCTTCACTATTTTAATCTCTCACTTGAATTTCTGAGGTTGCATCAAATCGCCAAATAGGAACCAGAATGAATATTATAATGCGTCATGGTACTGAAAGGGTTGTTGATATTCTTTCCTAATTTTTTTTTCATTTTGTAATTCTAATCAAAACTTAGAATTTCTATTTATAACAAGGCATTCGATTCGTTTCCCTTTGGACTTTCTTCTCTTCTCATTAACTCGTATTCCAAATTGTCATCCTACACTCGCTATTTCACCTTCATAAACTAATATTTCCCAGACTTTTTCTCTCTCTTTTTTTTAACATAATTACTTTTAGCCAGGAGTACAACCAGGTATCAATTTCAATGCACTTTTTTTCTGCACATTTTCACCCACCCACCTCTTTTATCTTCACGTCACAATGTACACGAACAAAAAGTGAATTAAGCTCCATGTAATATCTCGTTATCTCGTGTATTATATTCCACCCCGCATTCATCAAGATTCCACCATTTTTTTTTCGGCCCATTACTGCACGACGCACGTATGATGTATGGTATATATTTGGTCGTGCGAATTGCTGGTCGATAATTTTACGTCAATGTTTATTATACGATATCAACATTGTCGCATAAAACACAGCAAATTATGGCCGTGATCTGACGCAGCTGCAACTCTGGCGTTAAAATTGTCAAACATATGTCCTTTTATTACTTTTTTGTTTTGGCTTAGTGTGTGTGTGTGTGTGTGTGTGTGTGTGTGTGTGTGTGTGTGTGTGTGTGTGTGTGTGTGTGTGTGTGTGTGTGTGTGTGTGTGTGTGTGTGTGTGTGTGTGTGTGTGCGCGCGCCACAAGACAAACAGAAATACCTGGTCAAAAATACAACATATAAACAAGGGGTAGAAATAAACGTATAATAATATATTTTTCAAGAGTCACACGTAACAACAACAACAACAACAAAAACAAAAGCGATCATAATAATAATAATAATAATAATAATAATAATAATAATAATAATAATAATGATAATAATAATAATAATTTCTTTACAGGAGAGACACCAGCCGCGATGCAGACCAATGGTGCCAACGCTGTATGTGGACCTCAGCGTTGGCAACACTTCTTCGGAGGCGTCCAACCCCTCCTCCTCCTCCTCCTCCTACTAGTTCTCGTTTCCTCTTCCTCCTCCTCCTCCTCCCCCTCCTCCTCCTTTCTCTCCATTCCGCCAGTGATGAAATAAAATACCACGCTGTTCCTTTGCTTTGTAAAGGACAGATAGAGTTAAAAGACTTTATTTCGGTGTCAAGTAATGTGTGTGTGTGTGTGTGTGTGTGTGTGTGTGTGTGTGTGTGTGTGTGTGTTCTCCCATTCCAAATAGCTAGCAAGATTGGCCTCATTCTAATCTTCATTGTGTGTGTGTGTGTGTGTGCGTGTGTGTGTGTGTGTGTGTGTGTGTGTGTGTGTGTGTGTGTGTGTGTGTGTGTGTGTGTGTGTGTGTGTGTGTGAGGCCATACACACAACAAACACACACACACACACACACACACACACACACACACACACACACACACACACACAGCACACACACACACACACACACGCACACACACTTTATGTCCCTTTGCCCTTACGATGGAAGAATGTGAAATTAAAAACTTTGTACAGATTTTACGTGACGCCGAGATGCGATCCATTCATTCTTATCAATCCTATGTCTGTGTGTGTGTGTGTGTGTGTGTGTGTGTGTGTGTGTGTGTGTGTGTGTGTGTGTAAAAAGAAAAACCCTTCAGAATTTTCACTGTACAAAAAACAAGACTAACAGACTGATGTATATACAAGGATTAAACCTAAGCTTTTCTTTTACCGTGCTTCAGAAAAACGATATAAATGGGTGTCATTTTATATATATACACACAATTTCCCTTCCTTCTCAGATATAAAAAAGTGGGTGACCTCTCTCTCTCTCACCCAACACAACGTAGCCACCCACCCACCCACCCACCAAAGAGCACCCCACACCCAGCAACCCCCACCAACCCAACACCGCCAGAGTAAAAAAAAAGCTAATAAAACATAAAACACTAACTTGGCTACTCACCAATACTACTCATCAATATATCACACGTAAAAAGAGAGAGAGGGAGTGAGAGAGGGAGAAGTAATAAAAGTTACCACAAGAGCGACACGTTTTCTTTGACAGTTTTATGGGGAGACAATTTTAAGGTGATGAATACATGCCAGTCATGGAGAGCTTTTTTTCTGATTAATTTCACTGCTCTGTCGTTCACCCAGTGCAGTGTGAGCTGACCTGATCACACTCCAGTTATATTATTAGTATACTTAAGTCACGTCAGCCGCGTCACTAGCTGTTATGGTATTAATAAGAAAAAGAATGAAATGAATATAAAAAAAAGTATATAAATAAATACATATAATACATACATATATCTATCATAAGTTTGAGTGAGCGGAGGTCCTTTGTAGTTTTTCCCTGTTTCTCCTTAGTCGTTGTTTCACTGACATAAAAAAAAAACTTTAGGTGTGGACTTTGTATATGAAAAAAAGGGTAAATTAAAATCTTTTGCTAGATGTGCTTTTCATTCCAATCCTGAAATTATACAAGTACTTTTTTTATTATTAACTAATACTGGGACACATTTCTACCTGAGAATTGTGTACGATAGACCATTTTACTGATATTAGGAAGTGTCTATACAGGTCTATACAGGTAAGAATAAGGCAACATTCTTCACTATTTTAATCCCCCACATAAGTTCCTGAAGCTGTATAAAACCACTGAATAGCAGAGTAAATATGGAAACGATTCATGGTACTCAAGGGTTTCATGAATATAAGATTTATTTTCCGTGAGAGTAAAAGTAGGCTATAATAAATTTTCATTTCGTTCTTAGAAACTCAATTACTTTCATCACCACTAATAAGATAATAACAGTAATGACAACACTCATCCTTCACACAACACTACATGCTTCTAACCACACATACATTCCTCATGCAAAATTAAAATTGAAAAACAAAAAAAAAAACAAAATAATGACTCTTATATCATCGGTGGAGTCTCCTTTTGACTACATATCTGGGGACAAGCACCTTAGTGGACCTTTTTATAATGTCAATTTTTATTTCCCTTGGGCGAATATCCTTACTAAATAAAGAAAATAAAAAAAACAATGGAAATTACTTCACCACAAAGAAAAAAGAGTACACTAATATTTTTTTCCTTCCACCAACACTATCTTAATAACAATGAGGAAAATAGAGAGGAAATTAGGCAACACACGGCATCACATCCAGTTCATAAAGGAAACACGTAACACAGCGACCTTTCCTCACACCATCACCTCCATCATCACAACACAAAAAGGAAGATATGGCGGCGCTCTATCACTGTCATGGCGCCTATCAACACCACCAGGCCGTCTTCTTCACCACCACCACCACCACCATCACCACCACCAACATCACCACCATTGCCAATCCAATATCACCTTCATCTTCTTTATCAACTAAGACTTTCCTCTCCTCAGCGGACTCATAAACCCTTTAGGGGACTACAGTTTATCACCTCTCTCTCTCTCTCTCTCTCTCTCTCTCTCTCTCTCTCTCTCTCAAAAAGTCATAAGGGGAATAGCGTGTGCGGTGTAAAGTAATATTTCACTCCCCTGCCAACTTTTCCAATATATGCCTCATGAACCCTCCCATTTATCCATCTACCGTCCACTTAACACTTAATTCCCAGCCGCTAAAGTGACCAGCTACTCTTGCCTCACAACCCTCACTTATACCAGGAAAAAGAGCCAATAAACTACTTAAGTAAAAAGCTAAATGGAAACTTCCCTCGACAGATGCCACTTCGGGTTCTCAGAGCAGAGATTGCGACACCAATAGCCATCGCCCACTGAGACATTCCCACACGTGATTGGCCGTCAATCAGTCACGTGACATACGCGCCAGCCAATCAGGTGAAGTGGCCGATAAGGAGTCTTCCCAAAATTATCGAGAAACTTTTATCGGTTCTGGAAATCTTTCAAATGTTCTAAATTTCTCTCAAGTGGGATGAAAGGCAGCAGATTCCAGGCAGTGCTTTCTAGTGTTTTAATATTTGAGTGGAGGAAAACTGTTGATAATTCATGTTATCATTAGTTTCATAATTTCTTCAGTTTGGAAGTATATTTTGTCTAGTTATAATTCATGTCTGCAAAATATCAGTAAGATTAACATCATAAACCATTTTACAAAATATATAATGTTTGTATGCAGAGTGTTCCTATTCAAAATTTCATAACAATTATTGATAACGTGTGTGTGTGTGTGTGTGTGTGTGTGTGTGTGTGTGTGTGTGTGTGTGTGTGTGTGTGTGTGCGTGTGTGTGTGAAACTATACTTTGGCGTCTCTGTCATGTACGTGTGTGCGTGGCAGTCATTCCGTCAGTTCACCACGGCGAGCACACCTGGCCACCACGCAAGGTCACCGCCACAACACACACCTGTCCACCAGTAATTAGCGGCGCGGGTCGCGGGAAAAACTCTATTGCGAGGAGGGAGAGTTAGTGAAACGCGGCTGGTGCACTGCGTAGAGTTGTGCCGCCACCGCCTCGCCGCCTTGCTTCGCCTCGCTGCCTGGCCGCGTCACGCCTCGCCCTGCATTATGCATGTTCATTGATTGTGTTGCTGGCGTGACGTAATGCAATCTTACTTGTTAACTCTCAATGGCAGACAGTTTGAATGTGCTGTGGCCTCAATGTATATACGTTTGTTGCGTGACCTGCTGTACCCTTGCTAATTTCTAATGGCGCCTCAGGTACCTAAATGTAATTGTGTAACTGAAGGTCATGACATTACGGTGATGAGATACGAGCATGATAACAATAACAAACCAGACCAGTGTTTCTTTAGAATGTTTAAGTATATATACCTAGAGATAATACCTATACGCAGATATCAACCACTAACAATATTTCATTAACCTTAAGAAGCCAAGCTGTTTTATCACTTAACGTAACTCTCACTCCTTATTACCATCCATCACACACACAATTTTCATAACATATACAAAAGCTAACATTACATATACTCTATTTCCCTAAATTACACTACATGAAGCTAAAATCCAATTACTTATATTGCACCAAATGACTCTAAAGCTTTATCAAAAACACACAACTAAGGATGTAATGCACAAATCCACGTAGTAATCCATTAGAGAGATCACCACTCAATTACATCTATGAACTTGTAACCTCTGAGTTGCCCAGGAGCAGTAAGATCACTACTACAATATACTGTTCTAACACTAAATAAAAACTCTCTCTCTCTCTCTCTCTCTCTCTCTCTCTCTCTCTCACCTGTCACTAATAAGCCTCAGGTGAGCCTCAGGTGAGCAGATAACGTTCTTACTTTCTACCTCGATGATTTCCTTTTATCAGATGTTTCCCTTCCCTTCATCTCTACGCACCAGCAGCACAGCGGCCTGACAAGTCTCGTTCGATCTGGTCAGCGTGCACAAAGGGAATCGAACTCTCTTCATTAAGGAAAAAGGGGGTTTCTTTCTCATTTTTCTCTTCTTTTTTTGCCTCACTTGTGTGCTGAAGCCTGTACAGGAAATGAAAAAAGGCTCAGATCTTATTGGATACTCGCCCTGGGGTACTGTGTGACTTCAGGATTTTCTTTTACTTTTTCTATTACTAGTTTGCACGTGGAAAGAAATAGTAGTGGTAGTAGTAGTAGTGGTAGTTGTAGTAGTAGTAGTAGTAGTAGTAGTAGTAGCAGTAGTAATAGAAGTACAAGAACAAGAATAATAACAACAACAACAACAAGCACAACAACAACAGCAACAAAAAAACAACAACAACAAAACAACAAAAAGAACAAGAAACGTAGTAGTAGTAGTAGTAGTAGTAGTAGTAGTAGTAGTAGTAGTAGTAGTAGTAGCAGCAACAATAACTCGCAGATATGAGATGATAAACAAGATGCAAACTAAAGATAACAAAACTCGAGGTGAATATAAAGAGACACCCTTATTCAATTTCACCCCAACTCAAAAGAAAACTGGTTATAAGTACAATATTAGATTCCATTCCAGGTAAACAGGTAAGTGGAAATAAGTACTGAAGGTTATAAGAAAAATATTGCGACATTTTTCCGTCTCTTTATTGGGAAATGTAATGTTGTTGGGAAAAATTGAAGTACTATTCCAGGAAATACAATGAAATAAACTGATATTACGTTGAGAATATAAAGTAGTTGATGCGAGTTTATGAAGACATTTCCTTAATGTATTTTAGCAGGTAGGAATGGCGTGGAAAAACAAATACAAGGAGGAGACATACTCTAACACACTCCACATAATACACACTCCACACAACACTAGTACCAAAATATTAATCCTTTCTCTTCACATTTTCTCTTACCTTTTACAATTCCATCATACCCGCGACATACTTTTAAACACAAATACAACGGCAATACGAAAAAAACACTCGAAAACAAAAAAATAAAGCACACATCAAAACAGCAAGTAAAAGAGGCAAGCAAGGAAGCAAGGAAGTAAGAAAGAAAGCAAGCAGGAGCAAGCAGAAAGCAGAAAACACAAACCTAATCAACAAAACATCCACAAAACAACGAAAAAAATCAAAACACCAGACACCATCAAATAAAGTAAGCAAGATAGTAAGCAAACAAGCAGGAACAAGCAGAGAGCAGAGAGACAAGCCCCACCAACAAAACATCCACAAAAAAAACAATTAAAAAGGCCAAAACACCACACACACATGCAAACAAAACAAATAAGAAAGTAAGCAAACAAGCAGGAACAGGCAAAGAGCATTAACAAAAGGAAAAAAAAAATCTAAACACAACAAATAAAAGTAAACAAAAGTAAAAAAGTAAGCAAACAAGCAGGAACAAGCAGAGAGCAGAGAACACAAACTTCACCACAGATTCCAATATACACCTTCCCTCTTGCACCACACCCAAACGTCAACGCCAGAATTAATTACAGGTGAAACACTCATCAATTTTCCAGAGACAAAGTGAAGCGCCATTAGGGAGAACAGTTTTAAAGCCCCGGTTGGACATACTAAAGCTTTCTCCAGCACCAGATTTGCAACACTCTTGAACCTGAGAGAGAGGTAGAGGGAGTGAGAGGGAGGGAGAGTATAATTGATAAAGGAAGATAAAAGGGAGAGTACTCGTGATGACAGAGGGGAAAAGGGACTCAAAGGGGGAAGGAATCAAGGGCACTGGGGGTAAGGGAGATGGAAAGGAAGAGGGGAAAGGGAGAGGGGAAAGGGAGAAGAGAAGCAAGAAGGAAAAGAGAGAGGAGTGTGTGTTATAATGAAAGGAAGGTAAAAAGAAAGATGGAGGGAATGAAAGAGTACTATAAATGAAGGAAGAAATTATAATAAAGGTGAGAGAGACGAGAGAGAGAGAGAGAGAGAGAGAGAGAGAGAGAGAGAGAGAGAGAGAGAGAGAGAGAGAGAGAGAGAGAGAGAGAGAGAGAGAGAGAGAGAGACCACAGAAAACGTGGGATATTGGACTCGAGGGAAGGAGAGAGAGAGAGAGAGAGAGAGAGAGAGAGAGAGAGAGAGAGAGAGAGAGAGAGAGAGAGAGAGAGAGAGAGAGAGAGAGAGAGTGTTACTGATATAGGTTTCTCTTGATATTTGTCTTTGCATCCAACTCACGTTCACCCTAAGGCGAATATCACCCTTGGCTCTCTCTCTCTCTCTCTCTCTCTCTCTCTCTCTCTCTCTCTCTCTCTCTCTCTCTCTCTCTCTCTCTAATCTCGTCCACTATCCAGTTTTCCCTCTCCAGTTACCCATTTCCTTCATCTCTCTCTCTCTCTCTCTCTCTCTCTCTCTCTCTCTCTCTCTCTCTCTCTCTCTCTCTCTCTCTCTCGTTGTCTGTATGCCTCGTATCTTTTATTTATCTGGCTTTGTATGAGAGAGAGAGAGAGAGAGAGAGAGAGAGAGAGAGAGAGAGAGAGAGAGAGAACAACAGCCATATATTGCAACAAAACCTTGACAAACAAACACATAAAAAGTTGAAAAATATAAAACCTAAAAGTGGGCAGTTATATAAAAACAATAACAACAACAACAACAACGACAACAACATCAAGAACAGCAACAATAACAACAACAACAATAAGAACAACAATAAGAACAACAACAACAATAACAACAATAACTACTACTACTACTACTACTACTACTACTACTACTACTACTACTACTACTCCAATAATAATAATAATAATAATAATAATAATAATAATAATAATAATAATAATAATAATACGAGTAAAAATACAACAAGAGCAACAACAATAACAATAACAATAACATCCACTACAACTACTACTACTGCTATTACTACTACTACTACTACTACTACTACTACTACTACTACTACTACTACTACTACTACAACAACAACAACAACAACAACAACAAACACACACTCATCATTCACAAACATAAAACGGAAGATGTCTTTTTTTGAGTATATGAAAAACAAGGGCGAATAAAAATTGAAAGTACAATAAATATGGAAACGCGGAACATTTCACTCATCCACTCAGAAAAATAACAAAGATAAATGAAAATATAAATAAAAACTAAAATATAAAAAAACATACAGACACACATAATGAAAAAAGTATTGATATATTAACTCCAGTACAAGAACACATTTTTACCTTGAGTTTTGGGTATAATTAGACGATTTTATTGATATTAGGAAGGGTCTACGGAGATCAGAAGATTAATGACCAGAGTCTTCACTATGCTAATCCCCCACATAAGTATCTGAAGCTGTATAAAATTAAATAGTAAGCAGAATATAGAAACGCGTCATGGTACTGAATGTGTTGAGTGAAAATAGTAAATAAAGACTTGATAAGATGTGATGATAATAAATGATAATGGAAATATGTAAAAACTGTAACAAAACAGTAAAATAAAGGTATTTGCTTAATAAACCAATGAAAAATAAGAGAAAAAAGATAAATAAAAATAGGATCAAGAGAACTAATAAGAGAAATACATAAAAAAGTAGTTAAAACAAAATAAGGCTAAATAAAGACACTAAAATAAAATGAAAGGTAACGTTTAAAGAAAAAATATCAAAATTAAAAGCAAATGAAATGAAACGTTTAAGAGCAAATATCAAAACAAAACCAACAAAACACACAGTAAAAACCGGAGGAGTAAAACAAAGAAAACCATTGAATATCCAGCAATTTTAAGTCATTTGGCGGTACAAACCCCAAAACAAATCGCATTTTACGAATCCATCAGCGACGCGTTTGCAGAAGCGAGCCAGCGGAGCGATAGAGAGCGAGATCAAAACTGACAGAGGGCGATATTGAGCCGGAAAAGTGGTCTGGCTGCATTCCTCGTTGCTTCACTTGCCATCTCCATGAAGCAGTAATGATTCGAGCCAACTGTTCTGGCTCGTCACGCGGCTTCCAGTGAGGTTATTGAAAAGAGAGAGAGAGAGTCACTTTGTGTTTCGTGAAATTGGAGTCTCTGCTCTGATGGGGAAATACATACGCCAAATTCACACACACACACACACACACACACACACACACACACACACACACACACACATACAGACTAAGACAGACAGAGAGACAAACAGAGAGAGAAGAGAGAGAGAGAGAGAGAGAGAGAGAGAGAGAGAGAGAGAGAGAGAGAGAAGTATGAAAGACATGATTAAGTTATAGAAATGAAAAGAGGAAGAGGAAGTAGAGGTAAATTTTATGCATGAAAACAAAATATGGCGAGAAAAAATACACACACACACACACACACACACACACACACACACACACACACACACACACACACACACTCGTTGCATATATGGGAGGTCTTAATTCCAGGAGGTAGGGGACACACACACACAACAGAAGGGAAGTCTAATGGTTTTCCCACCATTAAAATGATACGGTATCGAGGCGTAGATTGTGGTGAACCCTTGGCTGTGGTGGTGGTGGTGGTAGTGGAGGTGGTGGTGGTGGTGGTGGTGGTGGTGGTGATAGTGGTTAAGTCAAGTTACATTACAAGTTTGGTTATTTAGGTTGCTGAGATAAGTAAAAAAAAAAAAAAATAATATAAAAAGTTAGGTTAGGTTAGGTTAGGTTAAGTTAGGTTAGTAAATGTTAATGTAGATAATAGTTAGGGCTGACGATAATGGTGATAGTGATAGTACAAATAGTGTTGCTGATAGTAAATGCAAATAAACAGACAAGAGAAAAATATAGGCAGACAGACAAACACATACAAAGACACAGACAGACAGACAGACAGACAGACAGACAGACAAAGAGACAGACAGACGTACTTCAATTGACATGTAACAGCCAATCAAGAGGCAGAATGAGAAACAAGAGGAACACACTGACACACACACAAAGAGGAAGGTGAGAATAGAGAAGAGGTAAAAGCTAGGAGGAGGAGGAGGAGGAGGAGGAGGAGAAGGAGAAGGAGGAGGAGGAGGAGGAGGAGGAGGAAGAGGAGGGAAAAATGAACACACTAAAGGGTTGGGAAAGTTGTTTGTGTCTTCTTCTCCCTCAGGCTTCACTTGCGTCACAAAAGCTTCCATTATTCCATATCTCCCACACTGGCTCTCTCTCTCTCTCTCTCTCTCTCTCTCTCTCTCTCTCTCTCTCTCTCTCTCTCTCTCTCTCTAGTATTTGTTTTTCCTTTTCCGACACATGGTCCATTTCTGGTTGACCACCACCACTACCTCCTCCTCCTCCTCCTCCTCCTCCTCCTCCTCCTCCTCCTCCTCCTCTCCTCCTCCTCCTCCTCCTCCTCCTCCTCCTCCTCCTTCCTCCTCCTACTCCCTCTCGTCCTCTTCGTCCTACTGCTTCTCTGCTCCTCTCTCTCCCTCCTCCTTCTTCCCAATCCTCCTCCTCCTCCTCCTCTCTTCCTCCTCTTCTGGTTCTCTTTCTCTTCCTCTTCCTTGACTTCCTACTATTTGTCTACTTCTTTCTCATCCTCATCCTCCTCTTCATCCCCGTCCACGTACTCCTCCCTCTTCTCCTCCTCCTTCTCCTCCTCCTCCTTCTCTTCCTCATCCTCCTCTTGCTCCTCCATCCTATTCTTCCTTACTTTATATTGCAGATCTGCTTCACAATTTAATCTGCCTTTCTGTAATTACTAACGCAATCCTTCAAACAACATAGAAACTTTAAAGGGTTAGGTTAGGTTAGGTTAGGTTAGCTTTGATTTCGTAAGCTTAAGTTAGGTTAGGTTAGGTTAGGTTAGGTTAGGTTAGGTTAGGTTAGGTTAGGTTAGGTTAGGTTAGGTTAGGTTAGGTTAGTGTTAGGTTAAGGTTAGGTAAAGTTAGGTTAGGTTAGGTTAGGTTACGTAAGATTAGGTTAGGTTAAGTTAGGTTAGGTTAGGGTTAGGTAAGGTTAGGTAAAGTTAGGTTAGGTTAGGTTAGGTTCAACAGAGGGTAGTCTTTTAGGCATCAATAATAAAGTAGAGCTAGAAAGGAAACGATGAATAAGTTGAGAGAGAGAGAGAGAGAGAGAGAGAGAGAGAGAGAGAGAGAGAGAGAGAGAGAGAGAGAGAGAGAGAGAGAGAGAGAGAGCGTAAACTGCATAAATTTCTACTGGGACGTGGCGATGGCCTGAGTGAGAGCGAGAGCGAGAGAGAGAGAGAGAGAGAGAGAGAGAGAGAGAGAGAGAGAGAGAGAGCGTCGGTGTCAAAACATGCCACATTTCACAGCCGGTTTCTACTGAAAGCTTTTGACAATAGAATTTGGACTGAGGGGAAGGCGTCTTTGCTGGAGGAGGAGGAGGAGGAGGAGGAGGAGGAGGAGGAGGAGGAGGAGGAGGAGGAGGAGGAGGAGGAGGAGGAGGAGGAGGAGGAGGAGGAGGAAAAAGGGTATGGGAGGTGGGAGGGAAAGATGGATGGGTGGATACACGGATTGGTGAAAGGATGAATGAATACCAGAAAGAGGAATGGAAGGAGGAGGAGGAGGAAGAGGAGGAGAGGAGGAGGCAGAGAAAGAAGAAGAAGAAAAGGAGATGATGTTCGTGATGGGAAAGGACACAAGAGAGCACTGAACACGAAAAAAGAAGAGAGGAAAAGAAAAAGAGGAAAACGGATGCGGAGGAAAAACAAGGAGGAAGAGGAAGAGGGAAAGGAGGAGACTCGCATGAAGAGAAAACTTTTGCCAACATTAAAATTCACAAAAAGAATGAGAAAAAAAATAGAACCACAAGAAACAGAGAAAACAGAAACCTTGAGACGCAAAACACACACACACACACACACAAGTCACTCACCTTTCATATGCATATAAAACAAGAAACACCAACACACAAACACGACGAAAGGAAAATCTTAACAATGTAGTCAACGAAGAAACGAATGAACGGACACGAAATTATGGAAGAAAAGTGTAAAAAGCTCTTGTTGAAATGAAATACACATAAAGGTAGACTGATGAATTTGCATAAGTAGTAGTAGTAGTAGTAGTAGTAGTAGTAGTAGTAGAAGTAGTAGTAGTAGTAGTAGTAGTAGTAGTAGTAGTAGTAGCAGTAGTAGTAGTAGTAGTGAAATAGGGTCGATATTGAAAGGCAAAAAAGGAAGAGGGAGAGGAGGAGGAGGAGGAGGAGGAGGAGGAGGAGGAAGAGGAAAGAAAAAAGAAGAGTAAGAGGAGGATTAACTGACAGATTGATTGATTTACTGACTTTCTCCTTTCCTTCCATTCCTCCCTCACCCACCACACACGCACCAATGACACATTACACGCATCTCAGAGTCACGTTTCGCGCGGGAATGAAAACGAGAAAAGAAAAGAAGGAAAGCAGAACGATGGATTGAAGGACACACGGGAATTCCAGCGGCGTGTAAGAGGCAGAGGGACGCCCCAAGCTGCTTCACTGGCACGCAAAAGGCTATGCATAAGCTATGAGGCTAAGCTGGCGCCACCACGACACTGCCTGCGGGGACGATTTGTGGTCTAAGTTTGGAGGAATCAACTTGTTTTCTCACTTCAGGTAAAAGAACATCGAGAGAAAAGGAGAAACGGGAAAGAACAAAAGGGATGAGAAATAAAAGCAGGTAAGGATGTTTAACGTTTGAGTAAGTTTTTTTCTTCTCACGTCAGCCACATGGAAAGGAACAAAAGGAAAAGGAAGACAAAGAGAAAAATAATGAGAAATAATATTAAGTAAGGGTGTTTAATATAAGAGGCTGCTTTTTCTAACGTCAACAGGGAAAGACTGAGGGAGAAAGGAAGCAAACTGAGAAAATGATGAGAATTATTAGCAGGAATGTGAAAATCAACTTGTTTTTCTGTCAGACACATAAAGGGAGAGAAGAAAGAGAGAAAAAGAAGGGAAATAACGAAAATGATGAGAAATGAAAACAAATAAGGGTGTTATATTAAGAATCAACTTATTTTCCCAAGGCAGAGATAAGAACAGGGCGAGAAAAAAAGGAGAAAAGGAAGAAAAATGGAGATAAATAGCAAAATTGATTAGAAATTATAACAAGTAAAGGTATTAAATGTAGGAATCTAATTTTGCGGCACCAACAAAGAAAAAACTGAGTGAGAAAAGGAAGCAAACTGTGAAAATGAAGATAATTAACAAGAATGTAAAAAATCAACTTGTTTTCTCACTTCAGGCACACGAACAAGGTAGGAAAAAAGGAGAAAACGAAGAAAAGGAGGAAAAATTGCAAAACTGAAAAGAAATAAAAGCAAATAATGAGAAATAACAACTCAGGGTGTTTGACAGACATATTTACTTGTTTCATCTCACTATCTAGAAAGAAAAGGAATGAAAGAAAGAAAGGGAAATGACAAAGAGAGAAAAATGATAAGAAATGGCAGCTCAGGATGAAACGTGTAAAAATAAGCTTCTCTCTCATTGTGTAGAAAAAGAACAGCTTACAGAGGAAAATGAGAACAGAATAGCATTTATAGCATTGTCTACATAGGACAAATTGGAGTCAAACAAACGTGATGCTTAGAATACAAATACTTCCTGGTGCAATAAAAGACACCATCATCAAACACCAGAATACACAAAAAATAGATAAAAAAAAAAAAGTCATTTGTAATATTCATTTAGAAGTAAAAAAAAAAATGCACTACAAGAAATAAATTCATAAAACAATTAATATCCATCAAAGCATACCAGAAAAGTAGGCAGGACGGGATTGGGAACACACACACACACACACACACACACACACACACACACACACACACACACACACACGAGCATACAAAAGCAATTTAAAAAAGACGAGAATGAGAGATAAGAAAAATGAACTCAAAACTGTTTCCGAATGAGAGATGAGCAGAATAGGTACTCTAAAAACGCAGTGGGGGAGTTTCAGAGCAGGGAAGGGATCAGTTCTCTCTCCGTTCTAAAGTAAAAGAAAATCAGCGTGACATAAAAACCGCTGCACTCAAATAAGTATGAACTGAAGGCAAATCAAATTCCATCCAAAACAAGATTGAGAGGGAGAAAAATGTTGGTACTATTGGAGATATAAAAAAAACAAATAGGAAAATACATATCAAAGGAAATGATGGAAAAAAGTCACAGGAAAGGAAAAAAAACACAAAAATGAAAGAAAAAATAAGGAAATAGATACATGGATAAAAAGAGAGCGAAAAAAAAGAAAGAAGAAATATAAATTAATACACATATATTAAAAAACAAGACAAAGTAAAGCAATAACAGAGCAACACAACACTCCACAAAAGGCAACACACCAAAACACACTCTTCCAAACCTAACAACACAACAAGTTAATCTTTATTACAAAAAGAAAAAGAAAACCTTCAAAAACAGAGAAGTAAATGAACATGAATGAATAGATAAGAACACAGACAAAGAGAAAGAATAAAGAGAAAGGAATAAATAAGAAATATAAAACAAAATACACCAGAACTCTCAATCATTCATCCCTTTCTCTGGCACACTCTGGAACTCCCTGCCTGCTTCAGTATTACCAACCTCCTGTGCCTTGATTTAATATAAGAGGGAGGTTTCAAAACATATATCCTTTCCTTTTGGCTAACTCTTTCGGATCTGCAAGGACTGGCAAGTAAGTGGACCTTTTTTCATATTTTTGTTGCCCTTAGCCAGTTTTCCTCTCTTACATATAAAAGAACTGCTCGAGACCTCCCAGCACTGAACATTAATCAAAAAGGCCCCAGGATGAAATGAAAATACAGAATCACATCACTTGCACTTCACCAAAATACAGTAATACACTATACACACAAACACAGCAACACTTCAACACTTCAACACTTCAACACAGTAACATTTCAATACACCAATACACCAAAACACTAACACACCAACACATCAACACACTAAATTTCAACACACCAACACAGAAACATACCAACAAACCAACACACCAACACATCCTCACACCAACACACAAACACACCAACACATCAACACACTAACACACCAACACATTAACACATTAACACACAAACACACCAAATACACCAAACACACCAAGACACCAACACTAACACATCACCACACCAACACACAAACACACCAAGACACCAACACCAACACCCACCAACACACAAACACACCAACATATCACAACACCAACACACGAAACACATTATCACAGCATCAGACAAACCCAAGCCTCGGTACTCAACTCTAATGACACCTGTGCACTTTTCATTCAATTAGTGACCGGATTACTACCAATCAGCGCGTGCAATTACCTGGCAAAGGGATCACTGAGGGAACGCCATTGAAGAGCATCAGAGAGGTTAGAGAAAAACAAGACACTAATTAGTAAAGATAGCAATAATTGAAATAAATAAAAAAAAGTGATGACAAGTAGATTAAAAGGAGGTTTGTCTGAGAGAGAGAGATAAAGAGAGAGAGAGAGAGAGAGAGAGAGAGGGAAAAAGGGGGATGGGTGTGAGGAGAGGGGAAAAAATCAAGGGAAAATCATCAAATTCCGCACCAGAGTTGAAGCGGCAACGCGAAGGAGGCGATTCAACGAGGGGAAAGAAAGAGTAGAGAGGAAAAGTACGACTGTGGAATGAGGGGAATGTAATGGCCAAGAAGAGGAGGAGGAGGAGGAGGAGGAGGAGGAGGAGGAAGACGTCAAAGAAAAAGTAGAACGCGGAGAAAAATAATGACAAAAAAAAAAGAAAAATGAGCAAGAGAAAAACAAACAAGGGGAAGAAAAACAAAAAATTCAGAAATTAGAGGACAATGAAAATAACGAGATAAGAAAGAGGAGAAGAGAAAAGCAAGATAAATAGAATGAAGAAGAAGAAGAAGAAGAAGGAAAAGGAAAAAGAAAAGGAAAGGAAAATTAAGTAGAAAAAGAGGGAAAAAAGAAAAAGGAAAGGGAAAGAAGAAAGAGAAAAAGAAAGAGAAAAAAAGAAAAAGAAGATAAAGAAAAAAAAAGAAAAAAGTAGAAGCAAGAGGAGGAGGAGGAAGAGGGAAAAATGAACGTGAAGAAGAGATAAGAGGGGAAAAAAGAGTTGAAATCGAGCATTAGTCTTCATCTCAATCTTATCAATTTCCATCCTTCAGGCAGGTGATTGTGACGTCATATAAGTGACGTCACAAGGCCACGCCCACAACAAAAACCCCCCAATAGAAATACAGCCTTCCCTTTAGCCTCGCCCAGTGAGAGGAGGAGCATCATGACGTCACAAGCCACAGAAATCAAAAAGGGAAAAAAATGATCATGGTAAAGACTTCTGGGATTCATCCATAAACAAACCCGTAACTTGTTCCCTTTGATCTGTGTGACCGAGACAACAAACGAAGCTTCGGTGTTGCGTTCATGTATTCCAAAAAAGCTCAAAAATACTGACACAACTATTTTTCCTTCGCTGGTGGCTGCAAAATCTGCCTGGAAGCTTTCTCACCCTCCTCGCTGTTCGCCGCTCACTGTTCACTGGATTTCACGGCAGATGACAGCGCAGGGACGACAAAAGCGAGGCGAGCCAAGGAGAGGAGAGGCAAGGCAAGGCAAGGCAAGGCAAGGCAAGGGAAGGCGAGGCGAGACAAGGAGAGGCGAGGCAAGGCAAGGCAAGGGAAGACGAGGCGAGACAAGGCAAGGCAAGGCAAGGCAAGGCAAGGCAAGGCAAGGCAAGGCAAGGCAAGGCGAGGCGAGGCAAGGCAAGGCAAGGCAAAGGAGGCGAGAAAAGGTAAGGTAAGGCAAGGCAAGGCAAGGCGAGGCAAGGCAAGGCAAGGCAAGGCAAGGCAAGGCAAGGCAAGGCAAGGCAAGGCAAGGCAAGGCGAGGCAAGGTAAGGCAAGGCAAAGCGAGGCGAGAAAAGGTAAGGCAAGGCAAGGCAAGGCAAGGCAAGGCAAGGCAAGGCAAGGCAAGGCAAGGCAAGGCAAGGCAAGACGAGGCAAGGTGAGGCGAGACATGAGGCGATTATTAGGTAAGAAAAACAGTAAAATTCTCAATGAAATCTATTATTAATGTATCTCTTCG
>NC_059258.1:2135070-2137570 GCF_017591435.1 Portunus trituberculatus
ATCTTTCAATGTTCTAATTTTTCTTCGTTTCTCTTTCTGTTCTTCATTTCCCAGTTTGTTCTTATTTTTTTTTCATATCTTCATTTTTTTTAATCTTTTCGTTTGCTTTTTATTTCTTCCTTTCTCTCAGATCAGTTGTTTAATATTTTTTTTCTCTTTCTTCTATCCTGTTTTCTATTCTTTTTTTTTCTCTCTCTCATCGTTTTCTTTTCTTTCCACTTTATCATTCATTCTGTTTATCCACCGTTATTCACCTATTCTTCCTCCCTTCTCTCCCTTTATTATCTCTATACCTGTCAATTATATATTCATGCCTTCCTTTAATATTCTCCCTATCTCCTTTTTTTTTATTTATACCAACCCCTGCCTTTCCTACCCTCTTCCCTTCTTTGCCTTTACCTGTATCTTCCCCTCCCTGTCCCCCTGCTGCCTCAAACCTTCCCCTTTCCCCTGTCACTTTCTGTCTTTCCCTCTCTTTATATCTCTTTATTTATATCAAAACCTGCATTTCCTACTCTCTTCTCTTGCTTTGCTTTACCTGTATCTTCCCCTCCCTGTCCCCCTGCCGCCTCAAACCTTCCCCTTTCCCCTGTCACTCTCTGTCTTTCCCTCTCTTTATATCTCTTTATTTATATCAAACCCTGCAATTCCTACTCTCTTCTCTTGTTTTGCTTTACCTGTATCTTCCCCCTCCCTGTCCCCCTGCTGCCTCAAACCTTCCCCTTTCCCCTGTCACTTTCTGTCTTTCCCTCTCTTTATATCTCTTTATTTATATCAAAACCTGCATTTCCTACTCTCTTCTCTTGCTTTGCTTACACCTGAATCTTCCCCCTCCCTGTCCCCCTGCCGCCTCAAACCTTCCCCTTTCCCCTGTCACGCTGTCTTGTTTTCCCTTATTTTTCCTTGTTATTCCATGCTTTTCCTTGCTTTCCCTTGCTTTTCCTTGCTTTTCCTTGATTTTCCTTGCTTTTCTTGTTTTTTCCTTACTTTCCTTGCTTTTTCTTGCTTTCCTATCATATTAACTACACAATCTTACTATCTTCCCCTCCCTGTCTTCCTGTCTCTAATCTTCCTCTTTCCCCCTGTCATCCCATTCCTTTCCTCTCCTCCCCTCCCTTCTCTCTCTAGCTTTTCCTTCCCTCTTCTCTCTCTCTCTCTCTCTCTCTCTCCCTAAAAAACCAGCAGCTATTCACGCATCAGTAACAAGGTCTCGAGTCGTCTCATCCACGCTCTGATTGACAATTAAGAGGGATTCACGTCAGGATGATTACACGCACCAGTGATTGTTCCTTCCTACGCGCCAATCACGACAATCACTTCCTAATCTCTACGGGCCTGCAATGCGTTGTTTTTTTTTCCCGTTTTTTTTTTTTTTTTTGTAGTGTTTCTTGATTTTTTTTTTTTTCCTGATTATTAATTTTTCGTTTTTTTTTATATTCTTTTCTTTTTTTCTCGTTTTTTTTATTATTACGGCTGTTTTTTCTTCCTTTTCTTCTCTTCATGCCTCTAATTAATTTTGATTTTATCCTTTTATTTCTTACTTTTCTCTCATTTTTCTATTATTTCTTTTTTTTTCTGTTCCTTGTTTTTTTTTTTTCATTTTTAGTGTTTTTTTTTGTCTGGTAATTCATTTTTTTATGTTTTCAATGTGTTTTATCTTTTTTCTTTCTTTTCTCTTCCTTTTCTCGGTATTTTGTTATTATACTTGTTATTTTCCCGTTTTCCATCTTCATGTCTGTTATTAATTTTCATCCTATCCTTTCTGTTTAACTTTTCTTTCATTTTTTCTCATTTTTTTTCGTTTCTTTTCATTTTTTTATGTTTCTTCCTCTTTTCCTCCTTTTTAGTGGTTATTTTCTGGTGTTATTTTTCTTTCTTTTTTTCTTTTTCTCGTTTATTTTAATTATGGCTTGATTTTCACTCTTTTTCTCTTCAAATTTGTAATGAATTTTGATGTTATCCTTTTTCTCTCTTACTTTTCTTTCATTTTTCCATTTTTTTACTTTAATTTGACTTTTTATTTGCATATTTTCACGTCGTACTGTCTGTCTGCCTGTCTGTCTGTCTGTCTGTCTGCCTATCTGTCTGTCTGTTTGTCTGTTTGTCGTTGAGTCTGGTGAATCTTGTTCTGCATCGTGTAAGCTCTTTTCAGCACAAGTTTCTCTCTCTCTCTCTCTCTCTCTCTCTCTCTCTCTCTCTCTCTCTCTCTCTCTCTCTGGTTTGTCACTTTAATCTCAACTGTTCTGCAACGTGTGTCCATTTTCTTTTTTCCCTCCATTTTCTTTTTAGTGTCTTTTGTTCCTACATGTCCGTATGTGTGAGTGTCTTGCTGTCTGTCTGCCTAACTTCACCACCCTCGATTTCTTTCTTTCTCCACTTATTGTTTATTTTCTGTAAATCTGATTGCCTGATTGTTTGATTGTTTGATTGTTTGATTTTTTGATTGCTCTCTCTCTCTCTCTCTCTCTCTCTCTCTCTCTCTCTCTCTCTCTCTCTCTCT